>NW_027117704.1:600000-773369 GCF_038497795.1 Lipomyces arxii | reverse complement strand
ACCCAACACACACACACCCAACACACAGGCCGCCCCGGGGGGCCCGGGGGACGAGCCGGCACCCCGCCGCGGGCTGGGGGGGCCGGGGAGCGGGGCGGCGGGGCGGCGCCGGCGCGGGGGGGGGGGGGGCGGTCGCATCCTGTATCATGAGCAAAGCAGTCACTTTTTTGATTGTTTTTATTCCTAAATCTTTTGTGGAATGTTTGTATTATTTCTTTTCAATCGGTGCGCCAGCATGAACGATCAAAAAAGAGCACAGTTTGGGTATTTATAGTTAAATTGCTGGAGATTCATCAAGAAGTTTTGTTTTCTTCTGTGAAGAGACAATCAAACCGCTGCTTTGTTCTAATTTGAGCTCCCTATACTGTGTATGATTTAACCCTCCTATCATTTGATAGTGCGGTTGCAGTTCTGCATTTCATTTTAATCGTCACAACTATGATGTCACATCAACTTTGACACCAACTGAGCCGTTCGAACAGAAAAATAAATACATTGTTACCTGACGCCAATCTGGAGATAACGTAGTGCATGAACTGCACAGAAGTGAAGTTCTACATTGACCGCAACGAATGAGCATGTAAAGATTGCGTAGACAAACTGCAAAACATATCACGTGACTAACGTATGTTTGCGTATGAGTCACATGACTTTCCAAAACAACGTGTCTTCCACGTTGCTCAGGTTGTTCGAATCTTTCGCCAAATTTGATCTGCGCTGTCATTATGGCTACCAACACCATGTCTGACACTTTTACATCGATCTCGCGTCAATCAATGTCTGCGAAGACTGGATCAATGTCTCACGGCGCATCTCGAGCAACATCGCGAGCTCAATCGCGTGCACAGTCGCGCGCGTCGTATCATAGCGCACGTGTGATCTGCGCGATTACAGAATCGCGCGGGGTGGCTGCTACGGTTGGTTTGTGTTTTGTCAGTGTCGATACAGGTGAATGTGTACTATGCGAGATTGCCGATTCTCAGACGTATGTGCGAACGATCCACAAGCTTGGCGTGTATGATCCTTCGGAGATTTTGCTGCCGCAGACATGCATATCTCCACCTTCCAAACTGTGTTCGATTATATACGAAAACATCGCAGGTGCAAAAATTACAGGCGCGAATCGTCGTGCATTTAATGAAGCTGAAGGGTTAGAGTACATTGCTCAACTGACTATTCCTAGAGACGCGGAATCGATTCGAATTTTGATATCCGCAAAGTTCTACGCTGTATGTGCCATGGCGGCTGCACTGAAGCACGTAGAAACGGCACTGAGCATGACTTTTGCCGCCCACTCGTTACGTATTCGATACGAAGCAAGCGAAGGCTCAATGTTAATTGACTCAAGCTCCGTTCGCAGTTTGGAGTTGATACAGAATCTGGTCTCAGCACAATCTCAACAGTCTCTTTTGGGATTTCTTAACAAAACGGCAACTCCGATGGGCTTGCGTTTATTGCGAGCTAATATCTTACAACCACTGACTGGTTTGTCAAGTTATTTACTTATAAAAGGCTGCTAAAATCTAGATGTTGATACCATTAATTTACGACTGGATGCTCTAGACGAGCTTACACAATCTGAAGAATTGTTTTTTGCTTGTCAGACGGTACTCAAGCCTTTTCAAGATGTTGACAGGCTTGTGACTGCGCTGATTACGGTGCCCACAAAGACGTCAATAAAACATTCTGAACAACGCGTGAATGATCTCATCTTGCTCAAACAATCTGTGCTATCGTTAGTGCCTGTCGCGTCTGCTTTAGTTAGCACGCGTTCGCCATTACTACGAGCTATTCGAGATTTATGTGCGCACGAAAGTATTGCAGTTAGCTTGATAAACCTGATTGATAACTACATCAACCCTGATTGTCAGTGGGCGAAGACAGCTGTTCAGCTGCGAAATCAACGATGTTTTGCGGTAAGAACCGGCGCTAACGGTTTGTTGGACGTTGCCAGACAGACATACAAGGAGATAACCGAAGACCTCATGCAGCTAGTGGAACAAATTAAGACCGAAGCTAATCTGACCGGACTTGAAACTCGGTTTGAAATTGCGAGAGGTTATTACTTACGAGTACCGCAGAGTGATGACTTGCAATTATCAGGCGTATTCATCAACCAGGTGGCGCGAAGAAAGTTTATTGAGTTTTCGACCATGGAAATGCTTAAACTTAACGCTAAACTTCGAGATTCGCTCGTGGAGATTATGTTAATGTCTGAGACTACGGTTGAAGAACTAATTGAACGCGTTCGCGATCATGTTCCGGCTTTATACAAGGCATGCGAAGGTCTTGCCATGTTAGACATGCTTGTGTCACTTGCGAGCGTTGCGACAGCAAGTCCTAGATCATATGTACGTCCGACGTTTGGTGACTTGCTTGCCATAAAAAATGCTCGACATGCAGTGAAAGAAGTCTCGATGGCAAAAAACAAGCGCCAATTTGTCGCGAATGATGTTTACGCACATCCGGATACGTGTAGATTTCAAATAATAACAGGAACAAACATGAGTGGTAAATCGACGTATCTCAAGCAAGTGGCCGTACTATGCATAATGGCACAATTCGGAAGTTACGTTCCGGCTGAGCAAGCCACGTTTCCAATCTACAGATCGCTGCATTCTCGAGCCTCAACAGACGACGAAAGCGACAGTGACTCATCAGCATTTGCGACGGATATGCGCGAAGCATCATTTGTCCTGCAGCATGCTTCGGCGGAGAGCCTTCTAATAATTGATGAAATGGCCCGAGGATCGTCAGTTCGAGATGGGCTGGCAATAGCGCTTGCGATATCCGAAACATTGGCCGGTACTGGCGCGACCATTTTGTTTGCAACTCACTTTCCGGAGATTTCACAAGTGCTGGGCAACAGGATTGGGGTGAGTAGTTTGCATATGCAAGTTGACAGCCAAGAAAAAAGCATGAAGATGTTATATAAAATAAGCGACGGACGGAATGTAACCAACGAGCACTACGGGTTGAAATTAGCCCGTGTGATGCCGTTTCCGATCATGATGATTGACCGTGCAGACTTTATCGCAAGGCTATTTTCCGAACAAGCTAAAATTAAGCAAGAAGCAGGAGTTGCGTGGAGAAGACGAACGTTGTTAGAACTTTTGACGAGTCTTAAGGCGGTCGAGAATTTCTGCAGGAACGGGATTGATGACAAGGTTCTCGAGCGATGGTTATGGCGGTTACAGATAGAGTTCATAACTCGCATGGCGTGATTTCCGACAACTTAATTAGCTTAACCGTATTGCTCGCTTAAGGTTGCTTAAAAAACTGTTTAAACTATATAGTTTAGCGTTTAAAAAATACAAGGGGGGAGGTCAATTCGCTTTAACATTTTTAATTTGATGATATAAGGAATGGAACGTGGCTTGCATTAGGGTTTTATTCTTATCAGAAAGCGGAACCGGTGTCAGGGTTAAGTTTTTAAATAACGGATGACTGCGGCTGTTGAAGCACAGGGCTCGCATTGGGCCCAGAATTGGGAATTTTGACTCTCAAGGCCGCAGAAGGCGCATGCACGGGAAAGCAAGAAAAAAAAAGGAAAAATTGAGATCGAACTAAACAGAGAAAAGGTTTTATATACATTTATTGAGGCCGAGGTGAAGCCAGGTTTGGTTTACACAAAATGTCCACGCTTTCACCGCCGTATGTATACTCAGAAGGTGCGTACGCTCATGCCCAGCTACAGCTCGAAATGCCAAACGAACGGTACATATACAGGTTGGAAGTTGTCCAACAGCCTATTCGTGCTAGGATGTGTGGATTTGGAGATAAGGTGAGTTTTGGTGTGACCTCCGCTTTCCAATTACTGTGGACTAACTAGTGATTAAGGATCGAAGACCAATAACGCCTCCTCCATGTATAAGACTCGATATTATCGATCGCGGAACGGGTCTGCCGGCAGATATAACCCGACTAGATGTATCATTTTACGCGTTAACAGTTGAACTTTGGTCGGTTGATATGACACAGAATCAGTCCATAGTATGTGCGCTACCGATATCATCTAATGCCAACTCTACGAATATGTTATCTGGTTCAGCTCCGGGGGTTTCGCACATGACTCCAACTTTTTCAGCACCGCCGATAAAAAATCTGATTGGAAGCGTGGTGGCGACTGCATTTAAACTGCTCGATGTTTCTGGAAAGCTCGGGATCTGGTTTATATTGCAGGATTTGTCAGTCCGGACCGAAGGCAACTTCCGACTAAAAGCGTCATTTGTTGATCTGGGTTCGCCTCTGCCGCAGTCTTTGCTCGCGATGCATGGCAACGGTCCACACGCACTTCCATTTGACCAGCCGGCTCCAGTGATGGTAGTCAATACGGGTACCGCACGCGTGCAGGCCACGACGTTCTCGGACCCGTTTAAAGTCTACATTGCTAAAAAATTCCCTGGAGTAATCGAAAGTACCGAGCTAAGTCGGTGTTTTGCTAGGCAGGGCATTAAAGTCCCTATCCGCAAGGACCAAAAAAATCACAACGATCACGATCGAAGTCAGAACATTAAAACATAGAACAAAAGTAAAACAAATGTGAAAACTCAACAGCTCTCTATATATATACGAATCGCTCCTCTATGCACAAACCCTCACCGTATCAACATCATTATGAACGCCGCTTCTATCCATTTCCCGAAAAAATATACGTAAAGACCAGCTTGGAATTTTTCCAAAAAAATTTACATCAAGACCAGCTTGGTAATTACTGCATCTCATTTTGCCCCATCCATTTATTACACCATCCACATAGAGATAGCTCTCGAGATGTTAATACAGACAAGAAAGTTGTAAACCTTTTGTTTTTCTCTATCGGCCGTTTGCATATATGACAAGAAGGAAATCCGTAGCCATATTGCTCTGTTTGGTCAATTCCTATTTCACGTAAGTGGCATGACTTGCAAATCCATCCTGAATTGTTAGTACACTACACGAATACAGCAGGTACTTACTTGGGATAGTTTCACATGTACACCGACCACGAATGAGAGTTGGCCTGCAATACGCACACACTTTTCGAGAGCGCTTACTAGGCGACATTGGAGATGCTACTCCAGCTATACAACCCTAGGTCCGGTTAGTGGTGAACATAAGATTTTTGTGACAAATATAGTGACATACTTTGCAGACAACCGCGTCACAGCGAAAACACTGTCCATGTTCAGTTCGAGAGCAGAATTCAGTCGGGTCACGGCATTTGAATGTTAGACCCTGTAAGTAGGCATGATACTTCTTAGAGTCTGATATAAGCGTGTTTGTGTACGAGCATGTAAGTCGTAGATTGCGCAGGTCATTGACGCCTATACTACTAGTTAAGAGTACTAATATTGGTGGACAAGCAATAATGTCGAGAAAAGTACTTAAACTATTTGCAGCACTATTTGTCATTCCATGATATGCTGATGAAGACGAAGACGAAGGTGGTGACGAGCTCAAAGAGCAAGGCTCCGAGGACGATGGCGATGACGACGACGACGACGACGGCGGCGACGACAACGCGGTCACGAGTACATACTCCGCTGCTTTTAAAATTTCTGCCTCTGTTCTTGGCCTGTGATAAAACGACGAGGCGCTCCGGCCATTCCGGAAGTCCATAATTAAAGTGTGTCAAGGTGTGCAAACTAAGCCTGGTCCTGTTAAACAGAGAGTAGTGCGCTGCTCCATGGTAGTCCCGAGTTTGAACTGACCGCATCGCCTGCCGAAACTTTAAATTGATCTGTGACCGTTTTGGATAGCTATCCTATTTTGGAATGACTACTCCCATTTAGGCAATTGAGCATTAATTAATTGATCGGTCATATAAAAATATAATCATTTTAGTATTTATTTGCATATTATGTTATGTGTTTTATGGCCTTGTGGTCTAACAAAATCTAGCAGAAATTTCGGCAATGAGGGTTTAGTAGAATTAGAAAATATTCAGGGGCTGGGTCAAGCTTTTATCAGAACTTAGCTGGCCCGAGCTAATCCTTCCCCCCCCCCCCCCACAAATTGACGGGTCAGTCAAATGTTGGGGCACCAAACCCACTAAAAGGTCGATCTCCGGAGTTCTGGAACTGGAGACGTTCACTCCAGCACAGTAACAGATTCGTCTTGATCTCGCCATGACTCGCAGAAATCCGCTTGATGTGGATCTGCTTAGGCAAGATGATTCTGCTATTCTTGATCACATCCGACTTGAGCCGTTGCCTCAGGCAACCACAGAGTTCGTAGGTGAATCAACTTTGGTCGAGACAGAGTCGCCAACTCGCAACTTGACTTCAGATATTACGCACATTCGAGAAAAACCTCTAACATGGCTCAGAGACTTTTCAAAGCACATTGCTGGAACGTCCTGGCGGTCGTATGATAGTTACGTCGGTCGAAGTATATACTACAGTGGTTTCACTGCTGAGATGAAGGCAAACGTATTGAACAACCAGCTATTGCAGGAACGAATTGAAAGTTTGGCTACCAGGAGTGTTGAAGAAAGTGACCTATGGGCTCAACTGAGTGTAGAAGAGCAACATGCAAGGAAAGAAAAGGTCGTACGGTGGCTCAAAGACGTTACGTCAGACCTCGCAGACCAAATGATTTGCAAGTTTGAGCACAAGCTCTTATTTCGCGTGGCGTATTATATAGTCATGCAGGTTTTGGGAAGGACGTATAATCAGGGTATTCACGTCAATGCGGATGAGATTGCAAAGCTCAAACAGGTCGCAACAACGGCTGCCAGCAAAAAGCAGTCGCTTATCTTTCTACCGTGTCATAGATCTCACATAGATTACATATCCATGCAAGCAATCTGCTTCCGTGTCGGTATTTCACTTCCTACTGTCGTTGCGGGCGATAACTTGAATTTCGCAGTGATCGGGCCAGCTTTAAATGTACGCTTGTTTATCACATGCCTGTAAAATACTAATTCAGAATAGAGACTTGGTGCAATGTGGATGCGTCGTTCGTTTGGTGACGACCAGCTATATAGTGTGGTTATACAGGCTTATATAGACTCGCTTTTGTCGGGAGGATACAATTTTGAATGCTTTATAGAAGGCGGCAGATCTCGACTGGGAAAACTGCTGCCACCAAAGTTTGGAATTCTCAAATTTATTTTTGATTCTGTATTGTCAGGTCGAACTGAGGATTGCTGGATTGTGCCGGTGTCTACACAATATGACCGGGTGATTGAGACTGAAAGTTATATTGATGAGCTGCTTGGGAAGGACAAGAAAAAAGAGAGTTTACGCGACTTCTTCAGTGCACGGGAGATTGTGTCACTCCGGATGGGTAGAATAGACGTCCGCTTTCACGATTCTTGGAGTTTACGAGGTTTCATTATGACTCAGTTAGAACGATACACGCCTTCCCCTGAACTGCGGCCCTCATTTGCCCGTGCGGCAGCCGATCCTCTTCTACGCACTCGAATATTGCGGTCGCTTGGGTACGAGGTGTTATCTGACATTAATAAGGCGTCTGTAGTGATGCCGACCGCACTGATTGGTACGGTTCTGCTTACATTACGTGGTCGTGGTGTCGGCCACTCCGAGTTGATCAGACGAGTAGAGTGGCTATGCGTCCGCATTCGCGAGCGTGGTGGCCGGGTTGCAGATTTTGGAAATTTATCGACCGCGCAAGTCGTTGACCGCGGACTTGAAGTACTTGGCAACTTGGTCGGAACGTCTGGCGATGACGGCACCTTACTGGAAAAGACGTTTTACGCTGCTGATAGATTTCAGCTCAGTTTCTATCGCAACATGACGATGCATCTGTTCGTGTCGGACGCTATAGTTGCTGTGGCTATGTATACGAAGATCAAGCAAGGCGGTGGTCCTGCAATGCAGCGTGTGTCGATCAAGTATCTGTTTGAAGAAACTCAGTGGCTGAGCAAGATATTGGCGGGCGAGTTTGTATACACCCAGCAGCCCGGCGGTATTCGTGCCAATTTTTGGGAAAGCGTGCAGACACTGCGAGATCAAGGTGTTATCAGCTTAACCGAAGACGGGTACGTTGAACTCAGTAACGAGGAACGAATCCGGGGTCGCGAGTTTTTTGATTTTTACTGTTTTTTGCTATGGCCGTTTTGCGACGGGTACTGGTTAGCGGCAACATCACTTTTTGCACTCACTCCCATGGCGGCCGACATCTTGGAAGACCAGGTCCAGGACCAGCATGAAGCCCGAGAGACGTTATGGGTCGAAGTCAAAGAGTTTCTCGAAGTCGCGCAGATGCTTGGCAAGACGGTGTACGCTCAAGGCGACCTCTCATACTTTGAAGCCGTCAACAAGGAAGTTTTACGCTCGGCCTTCAATCAGTTTGAGGCCGACGGCATTATCGTCGTGCGGCGGTCAAAGTCCGGTCGGCTACCTGCTATCATGTCGCTGTCGCCTGACTGGCTTCCGCTCCGGTTCGACGAGACCCAGTCGGCTTCGTTCTCGCGTGTTTCTGGTATCAAGCCGACAGGCAAGCTGTGGGAATACGTCGAGCGGATCTCGGTGTTTAGGCGTGAGGGCAAGAATAGACGGGATAGCGCGAGTGTGAGCAGGCGCGTCCTTGCGCTGGCGGACGACGCGGGGCGAAATTTAAAGCAGCGAAAAGTGCAGACTGTGGAAGACGCGAAGCGGCCGCAAGGCGACGCTCTGGTCACTGTCAGTCGGTCGAAGGCAACAAGGGGGGGTATTGGCGAATCAAGGTTGTAACTCATTTAATTTTAATTACGTCTTAATGAATAGCTTCACATTTTTTATAGCAGTGCTCTCACTTGTTCAACACATCGACCACATGTCCTCCCGCTTTGATAGAGCTCTCGCTGGCGGTAGACTGCATCTGCCGGCTGCGGCCAGAATCAGACTCGCCGCCCGGCGTGGTCACCGAGCTCAAGCTTCTGGCCACCCGCAGCGGCGGCGTGACCTGACCTGACCTCAACGGCTCTTCGTCGTCTGGAATGCCGGGGACCATGATCAAAGCCGACGCGGTCTCGTACTGCAGCGGCCAGTAGTTCCGGCGTTTGGCGCTCGGTCGCCGCGACAGGCTCAAGACTTTCAGCGAACCACTGTCGGCATCTAGACTCGGGGGCAAGGCCATGCTTAGTGAGTTTTGCTGGTGAGGCGACGAACCATGTGCAGAAGTCAGCGGCGTCGGCAGATCCGAATAAGTCCGCATTCGAGCCCGAGGACTGGATTGTAATGACTGAGCGTGTGCGTAAACCGTACTACTGCTCGGCACGCCGCTCGTCATCGTAGCTCCTCGCGGTCGGGTGTACCGCGTCTGCGCTGAGATGTTGAGACTGCTACCGTTCCGTCTACTCAGTCCCGGACCCGGTGTCGACGGCTGCGACCGCGTGCCGTTCTGCGCCGGATTCGACGGAGCAGGTGTGTAGTTGAAATAATTGTAATAATATCCATCATTGCCGCCGCTAGATCGCCGCTGGTGATATGGTGAGTTTGGGGGAGAAAAGCCGCTGTTGGTCCGACCAACAAAAGGCCGTTGAAGAACTCGCGGTGGATACTGCGATGACGGTGACTGGCCTGTATAAGCCGTGTCTGGCTCTTGCATGCGCTCAACGGGACTACCGATATCAAAATCCGTATCTTCAGGAAACACGCCCATCATGTATCCCTCGTCGCTACCATCTTCGCCTTCTCCGCTGTCTTCTTCGTCGCCTTCGTCTCCTTCTTCCATCTCCATCTCGCTGTCAAACCCGAAATCGTCTGGACTAACGTCATCCTGAGCTATGGATATTGAATGTGTGCCGTCAAACGGCTGAATATCGTGCAGATACTGCTCGCTGTCCGGTGTCACAATCGTGACCTGGCCGGCTGTGCGTGACGATCCCGGCCGTGCACGTAGATTGCTGCTGTGTCCGCTCAAATCAGGCATGATCAAAGACGGCGGCGCTCCTAGTGACGACGTCGATTCGTACATTTGGGCCGGTAGACTGGTAAACGAAGACACAGACACGTTGCCATCTCGGCGCTGATCATGTGAGCGCCGTCTAGTCCAGCGTAAAACGCTTTGCTGGTGCTGCTGGAAGTACGAGTACGGAAATGAAAGCTTCCGGGCGCCGACAACCATGGCGTTGAATATAGTGCGCGATCTCAATTCTATAATCGCAGCATCCAATGCGAGCTCGATTGCGCAATGATTTCTAATGATCGAAACTTTTGGCCATGTCGCTCTTCGCCCTCTTGCCTTAGCATCAAGCAGAAACTCCGGAGTCGGATTTTTGAGAATCCTTGGCAACTCAGACACATAGACCTCGGGCAAGATGGTAATGTCGCCAGAATACGTTTGTGCCAGAACAGACCGCAGCTTCGTGCACAGATTTGGCATGAATCCAAGCTCTGAAGTCATCAACAAACGGTGCATCGTTTCTGAGACAGCGAGCTGCATGGCGGTGTCTGTAAGTTTTGCAAATTTGGCAAACAGGTTCGTAACCAGTCCAGTCGCTATCTGGTGTTTGGCGCCAGCACTGTACGCACTCGATACCAATGACGCAGCCGAGTTTGCAAGAGTATTAGTCGCACCCGTGATGTCAGGTGTAATGATTGACTGTTTAAGAAATGGAATCACATGAGGGTTTACTTGCGAGACAATAAAGTGGTTCACGTTGAACATTTCGTTCAAGCGCGTCATTGGCAAATCGTTGTCAACAGAGCCGTCGATCCAACGCTGACTGGACGGATTCCATGGCACAGGTTCATGGGTGCGCGGATCTTTTGCTAATAACGTATGCGAAGAGAATATAAGAGGAACGGAGCATGACGCGCATCTGTCCTTGTCAGTTTAGTTAAGTGGAGCGTTCATTGACTTACACCGCCGACCAGATATATACATTCGGAGCGGTTAAATAGTTTAATAGTCGTGGGGGCTCGTATACACTGGCACTAGATACCGGAATGTTGAGAACTCGTCGTGTTCTATTGTATGCTTCCTGGAATGTGATGTCACCCAAAACTTCTCTCATGGAAGCAACCAGGTACGAGATGTCGGTCCAAGCTCCATGCTTTAAAAATCTAGCAATCCGTGTCCAGATCGATTCCTCGTTATTTGTTTCTTCAAAAACGTCGAGATTGAAATAGGTAAAGCTATCGAGCAGCTCGGGCAGTTCCGAATCAGTACGGGTACAGAGTGCGGATGCGACGATAGCTCCTGCTGACGAACCCGAGATTATCTTTGGGAGCAAACTGCACTCGAGTAGAGCCTGTACTACTCCAGAGTGAAGCATACCCATTGTGCCACCGCCAGAGAGTAGTAAAGCAGTACGGCCAAATGCATGTCTTGTTCTCAAAAGTTCGTCTAGTTTCGTATGGTCGTCTAAATATGTAACTTCATCGCCAGAGTTTGCAGCCGGAATCTTGCAATGCAGAATAATTTTCAAAGATTCTTCACACTCTCCGATGTAGTCGTCAATCAAATATTTAGTTCCGATATTTGAGTGCAGATATAGCTTTTAGTAGGTTAGCAAAAGTTGGTTTGCATAGTAAAGTGCATACTTTTGTGTTTCCGATGTTTCCTGGATTGCGAGTAAGAGTTGTTCTTAACATGAATAGTAACTTCAGATAATCTTCTGATTCACGAACAGTACGCATTTCTGCGACTCTTTCCGAAATAGACTTATAGTCGTACTCTTCCGATACAGGGTTTGATTTCCAACTATCATAGCCATAGAGGAAATCCAGCTCCTGTGACGCGCGGGCCCATTCTTCGTATGAGGATGCGTGACGCTGTAATACCCTGGCAACTTCGAGCCGCTTATTGTGTAGTTCATGTTCGGGTCTGTCAGATACCTTCTTGTAGAATTTTCCGGCTGCTCTGGCTAGATTAGAAGTTACAGAACTAAGAAACGCACGACGGCTATTATTGACATCTTCTGAGATATGCAAATCAGGATCTACATGATCGACGACAGAAGAGAAGAAAGTTGACATTGTATAGCTTAAATGCTATTATTTCACAATACGAAACTATTTGACCATCATCAGCCACTTAACCCTGAAAGATGAATGATGAAGTCGAAGCAGCATGTGAATCTCATATTGCGGGGCGGGCGTTGCGTGCTTGTGTATATTACAAACTGTGCGTATATATGAGTACACTGGTCATGGTCAATTCACAGCCTCACATTAAGCGGCTTTAGTTTCTTCCGTCCCTTCACTTCATCTGTCCACCAGTTCTTCTATAATGCGCAACGTAACTTTTAATTTGATTTTAGATTGTGAGTGTGAAAGACCAATGTGAAATTGTTTGTTATTTACTGCAGGTAACCTATTTTAATTGCTGTATTAACTCATAGATATGCAGTTCATTCTAATATAACATGGAGAATAATCACGAGTCAAAAAAAGACCGAATGAGATTGAATTCGAACTGAACATTGGGCATCGTACTCGTTCACGACTTGGATTAGTTCAGTATTTAATGCAACGTTTTCATAGAAATGGTGTTGGTGATAAAGTTTGGATCCAGTTCCTGCAGCAGCCCTTACTAGTATATGATCCAGGCAGTTGGCGTATATTAAAAAGGTTTCTTATTCATTAATCAAATTCATTAATCAAATTCATTTTACAAAGATCTAAGCATTTATATGGTGTAGTAATACTACTAGTCTCTTGTATTTAAGCTCTCTAGTATCCCGTTTAGGAAGTTCAACTTGATGCTCGGGATTCGGCATTAAAAAGTTTGCTGTCGATTAAGCTGTCGATTACGTAAGTGTTGGTCTATTTTAGAGGTGCTCACTTCAAGCCCTAGTGAAACCAAGTCGAAGCATAGAAGCCACAGTCAATTCCCGCAAATGCCGATCTTCTGAATTAGTTAGTCGGAACAGACTCTTTAAACTGTTGTTATTACTGGCGCAGTCTAAAGAGTGTGACGTCAGTGAACCCCTATACACGTTCTACGTTCTTGGCGTTTCTCCGAGATCCGAGCTTAAAGCGGAATTTGGTTCAGTTCGGCAGGCACCATTTTTAAAGTGCTGATCAAACATACCGCCCCCGTCCCCCATACAGAAAACGGTATTGCACAATTCACATCTATACTCCTTGTACGATCATCTTCATCAGTTAAAAGGGGGTCAAAGTAGATTTGGTAATACTTTTGAGTTTTGTCGTGTGATTGTTTGCGCGGAAAATAGTGTCACCAATTTCGTACGCGTTTTTCAAATTCTCCGAGAAGCGTGAAGTAGTCGTGATGACGTGGAAAACTGTAAAAACATAAAATTGTATAATAATAAATATTGCTGACGGAGGCTTTGCGCTCAGAGACCAACTTCGGCAAAACTGCATTCGCAAACGTCTACTTCGATTTGTTTTCTCTTTTTCGGTCTTTTCTTTAATTCTTGAGATTATGAAAACATAGTAAACATCGTATTAAAATGCATATACAGTCGATATTTAGGTTAGTCGTCGCAGTCTGCGGTACGCTCGGTAAGGAAGATATGTTGTAACAAAAACCGTCAATTGCTGACTTTTTGCTTTCTTAGCACTTGCAAGTCCGGAATATACAGACGAACTTGATTTTGATTTTAATGATCTCACAGTCAGATCAAATCAGCTTGAAGCCAGATCAGTCGAAATTGAGCAGCTCAAGCCGTTTTATCATGAATACATCAAAAGATCATCCCCTACTGGTACATACACCCCAGGCCAAGTTGCATGTCCTCGTGTCCACTCATTGGTCCGAAATGCCAGTAGTGGGCTGTCGTTTCACGAACGAAGCTATATTGAAGGTAGACAAGCGGAGACCAGTCCATACCTGATCACATATCTGGACAGGCTCAACTTGACAGATTTCAATGCTACAGAATTTCTGGCAGATACCAACATTACCATTAGTATTGCCTACTCTGGTGGTGGCTATCGTGCCATGCTTTCCGGTGCTGGTTCCTTGTCGGCATTTGATGACCGGACGCCAAACGCTACAGATCCGGGGCATGTAGGTGGTCTGCTGCAGTCAGCTACGTACATTACTGGTCTTTCTGGAGGCAGCTGGCTGGTTTCATCGCTTGCGGTCAACAACAACCCTACTATTGGGGAATTGGTTGCATCTGACAACGTTTGGGATTTGAGCGACTCTATTTTCAATCCGGGTGGATGGGCTGTCTGGGCAACAGCAAGCTATTATGATGATATGGTGCATGACGTTGACGGCAAGAAGGATGCAGGATTTAACGTGTCACTTACTGATTACTGGGGTCGTGGTCTCTCAAACCAGCTGTTTAATTACAGTGACGGAGGTCCAGCGGTGACTTTCAGTGACATCAGAAACCTGTCTTCGTACAAGGCGTTCGACTTGCCATACCCGATCATTGTGACCGACGGCAGACCATATAACACCGACGTTGTGTCGCTCAACTCAACCGTATATGAGATTTCACCATTTGAGCTCGGAAGTTGGGATCCTAGTTTGTATGCGTTTGCAGATTTGCGATATATCGGTACGAATATGACGAATGGTGTGCCCAACAACTCAACTTGCATTGAGGGATTTGACAATGCAGGATTCATGATGGGAACGTCCGCGACATTGTTCAACCAATTCTTGCTGCAAATAAACTCGACCGGTATTGAGGGTGTGCTTTATGACGCGGTTAGAGATATTTTAACTGATATTTCCAATGACGAGAACGACATCGCTCCGTACGCGCCCAATCCTTTTTATGGTGTGAATCCTGAAATCAGTTACATGGCCAACGAGACAATCTTGACGCTTGTTGACGGCGGGGAGGATTTCCAAAACATCCCGCTCGCGCCGTTGATTCAGCCTATTCGTCATGTCGATGTCATCTTTGCGATGGATAACTCGGCCGATACCAACTTTTCATGGCCAAGCGGATGGTCCATGACTGCTACATACGACCGGCAGTTCTCATCTCAAGGTAATGGAACCGTATTTCCCGCAGTGCCCGATCAAAACACTTTTGTTGGCTTGAATTTGACTGCGAGACCAACATGGTTCGGGTGTGACGCGTCAAACATTACGGGTAAGAACGGTGGTACAGACAGTCCGCTGATTGTGTACATGGCCAACCGCCCAATCAGTTATTTTTCAAACACGTCTACATTCAAGATGTCTTATGAAACCGACGAAGTGGAGGGGATGATTACAAACGGCTACAATATCGCGACACAAGGCAACGGAACATTAGACGATGAATGGTCCAAGTGCATCGGATGTGCAATTATCCACAGAGAGGTTGAGCGTCGGAACCAAACACCCACTGCAGAGTGCCAGGCTTGTCTAACTAAATACTGCTGGGATGGGACGGTTCTAGACCAGAATGCCAGTGCGAGTACACAAGATCCTGACATTTCTGTCGATAATGGTAGTGACAGTAACGGATCTTCAAACTTTGCTTACTCGACAGTACACTCAGGAGGTTCGTCATGGTGGACTGTACTTCTGATTTGCGTTGTTGCTGCCGTGATGGTTTAGGGTTGGGATTGCTTAGAGTTTTATGGATTGAGTTTTGTGGTGCATCCTGGTAGTTAACGGCTAGTGTAACCTAACCATGACACTGTGCACGATGAACAGTTTCACCATTTTTTTATTTGAATTTAAGTAAAAATGTTATGAGAATATAAATAAAATAAAATATAGTTAGATAATGATATATAAATATATAAATAAAAATTGACTAGAATTGCTTCTACAGAGCGCGCAACTAATACGGGAACTAAGTTTCGTCCGTCTTTACCGATAACATCACACTTACATAAAAAAATACACCTTCAAAATAGTTCAAACTTCACGGGATTTCAATCATTTTTATTACTCAATTAAGAGACAAATTGAAAAAAAGAAGAGGGAATGAACTAACATTCAATTATTAAGCATCGCCACTATTATTATATAAGCAACATCGCAACTCGGCTTTCAATCAACGAACTGTTCGCTCATGAACAAGTTCTCCTCTCAAACTGCATCCTTTCTTAAAACTCCGACACAAATTCTTTTAAACTCAGGTTCTTTATCATCATTCACATCTCAAGCAAATATGTCTCTTCCTACTTCAATGCGACGTACCTCCGCTGCGCCTCCTCCTAGTGAATCTTTAATTCAGGAGACAGTCAGCGTCAACAATACAAGTGACATCCCAATGAGTGATCTACTGAGATCACCAACAGACGGTAAACCCGTCTTCCCGATGGCTATGCCGACTCCGGTGTCGGAGGCTTCGTCTTTTGCGGCATATTACACCGGTACAGTGTCAACAGTGTCGGGACAGAAAATCATTGGCTTATCGGTGTCGTTCGTCGCCAGTATCGTCGTGTTCACATATGTTCAGCACGAAGCAAAGATTTCGCCAATACCGCTTTCACTCAGCGTATGTGCGTTCTGTGCTCTGGCCTTGCGGTTTATTATTCCGCCCAGATTCTTGATGTTGTCTCACAATTCCTCGTCCGCTGCCGTCGGCCGTCTACAAGTCACTGCTGTGTTTTCCGATAAGCAACGAACGTACCGCGCAGTTGTTCTTGGTCTGGCCCAGGTCGTTCTCGTCGCAATGTTTGCTTATTCAGCTGGTCGTCAGACCATGACGTCGATGCACATGAACTACTTCTCGGTCCTGCCTCCGCTTGACTTTGTGCTCCAGAAATTCCTGCTGCGTATTCCAATCAAGACCACTCGCCGGACAATTGCGAGCGCGGTGTTGAACTTTGCGCCTCAGGTCCTCGCGCTGCTGGCATGGGACTGGGTCGTTGGCCTCGAAGCAATCCCAATCGCGGTCTGCCAGATTGTATGGATCTTTGTCATTTACCTTGAGCAAGCTTCGACTGAGGCTTCGGCGTGGCTGGCTCTCATTTACGTTTCGTTCCTTGTCTCTGTTGGTCTGTTGATTCCTCTCACAATCGGGGATTGGATTTACAAGTTCTATTATCCGATCGAGGATGCCGGAAGTCTTATTGCGACCACTATTGAGGATCTAGGGGCTACGGTCGCATGCTCCATCGCAATCGGTACTTTCTTTTTGACGTCAGGATACATGGTCAAGTGGTGCTCGTCTGCACACATCGTTGTCCTGGTCTCGACCGCGTCGCTGATCCTCATCAGTTTGTCGGATGCGGTGCTGACACTCGGCATGAAATTCGCTGCCTTCAGTTTGACAGCCATGGCGTGGGCAGTGTATGTTAAATAAAATGATAAGGATGCGTGACGATTAATTTCTCTGTACTTATTCTTTTCATTGTTTTTGGATAACATTTGCAATTAGCATTAATACGCATGACGAAATGATTTTTTTAATAGGATGAGTGAATGCGTTGGTGTAATGTATCTTTAGGATAGTAGTTATATACATTTGTATTTACATCGTACATATCATTAGCATAGTGATTATATACATTATGTTCTCATGTCTCAATCTTCCCGCCAGGTTTCTTGTCGCTCTTCTGCCTCTTCGCGGTCTTCCCAGTTTTGGCATTCATCTTGTTATCTATCATTTGCCGTTTGACATTCGCCTTGTTGTCCTGCTTCTGTTGCTCGACCCAAGTCTTCGGTTCGTCATCATCCACATCGTCCGCGTCTTCGGCAAATAGTGTTCCGTACACGACGTTCAGCACTTCCGTCCACGACGTCTGCACATTCATGTCCTTGAGCTTCATAGTCATCCCGTCATACCCCATCGCCAGCCGCAAGTTGCGATTCCACTGCTCGGCTTGGTCGCTATCGAAACCGGCCGGCGTGCTCTTGAGAAACCTACTGCTGTTGTCCGTCGGCATCCGCCTCAAGCCCCACAACCTATCGCTCGCGGTCCGCGTGCCGGTCTTCGGACTGACGGGGTATCGCTGCGAGAAGTGTGTCAACAGCACGTTACGCGCGTTCATGTGTTGCGCGACAGCGAGCGCCTCAGTCATGGTCGTGTGGCGCTTCTTGAACGCTTCGGTCGCAAGATTGTCGTCCATGGTCGCTTCGTGCACCAACAGCGTCGAGTTGCGGCCAATGTTGACAAACTCCGAGTTTGGCCGCGTGTCGCCAGAGTACGACAGTTTGAACCCGTTGTTGAACGTGACCGCGATCGAGTACGCGTTTGGACAGTGCACCGCGCGCACGGTCTGGATACCGGCAATGTCAAGCTGCTTGTTGAGTCTGTTCAGCGTGCCGACGTACTGCGTGTTGTATCGAAGCATGTTTTCATCCTGTGCCAAAAAGAACCGCGCGTCAATAAACTCAACATCGTCCAGCAGCCCAGGAATAAGATCGCTCCATTCCTCAAGCCAGGATTGAGCTTGTGGCGGGCAAATCACAAAAAGCTTGCGGTCGTCTTTCGGCTCGTAGATGTTAGGATTCAACAGGCTCTGCATCCGAGCCTTGTTGAACGCCTCTGTTCGTGCATGAATAAACGAAACTAACCCAAGATGATGGTCCGCATGCATATGACTGATAAACACCATCTTCACATGCTTCAACCGAAACTCGACACCACTTGGTCCGGGTCCGTACATTCGAGCAAGATTGTGATACGTGGACTCGCCGCAGTCAAGCAAAATTGACCGGATTTCGTTGGTCTTGTAACTCGACTGTAGCTTGGCCATTGTACTGACTCGGGTCTTCGGAGCATGCGGTCGTTCAGCCGCGTAGAACGGTAACCGCACAATCGTGCCAATCACATTCCGCATCACTGCCGGTGAAGCACTCCCCGTCCCGACCGTCACGACAGACACATGGTCATATTCACTTCTATCATTCTCGGTAATGTCCACCTTGGACTCAAACGACTCACCATCGTCGTCGTCTTCAGCACTCGAGACGCTAAAATCGCTCGCAGCTGCGTCCGTCAAGCCGTACCTTCTAAGCTTGTGCTTTCGTCGTGCTTCGTACATCACATGGTTCTTATGCGCTTTGGCGATCTTATTTGACAACGACGGTGCCCGCTCAAGCAGGTCCGCCAATAACTCGGTCTGAATGTCGGCAAGCGCCTGGTGTCGTGTTAATGCATTCTCAGCCACTCGGGCCGAGGTCGACTCCAATAATGCGCCTCTGATCCGATATGCAATCTCAGTCACACACGGCACGACCTTCAGTTCTGCTGGCTGCACTGGAACAGTGTCGTCAACGTTGTGAGGGATGTACTCGGTTGGGATGGCTTTGGCAGCTGGCGCGGTGTACAGTTCTTTGAAATTTTTGGGAGCAATTAGTCGTAATGCTACATTTAACTGTGCAATCTTCTTGAAAGTAAGTGAATCTGGAACATAATCTGGATGCGATAGTAAATGCTAAAGGCTGGCGTGAGATGTCTGGTCAAACAGTAGAAATGAAAAACACATACCTCACAGTCGGGTCCAAACTGTTTCATAAATTCAATGTATTCTGGACTGAACGGGTCGACTTGTTGGCCTAGATGGTGTATGATAATGCCAACCACAGGCTTCGAATCTCCTTCGTTTGACTCAAACGAACGAGGATTTGATCGCACTCCTTGGTTAAATTGCTCTTCTGTTGGCGTCTGCGCAAACCAGTTCACGTTCTTGGTGTCCTCGAAGTGTCGTACTGTTGGAATATCCAGAAAGATAATCCTGTGCGACTTAATGTCTTCGGTCAGGATCATCTCGCGGGTCACAACCCTGCCGTCCGGGAACACATACGGCTCTCCAAGCACGAGTTTGGCTCTCGACCGGTCGTGCGGGATCCCGAGCTGGTCTGCTTTGTTGTTGTCGAACTTGCCCCTAAAGTCGCGCGGTTGAATAATGTACGACATTGACGGTCTGTCAGCCCGCATGTCTGGCGGCTTGATCTGCACGTCTGGCGAAAACCTTGCTGTCGCGTATGCAATTTCGTCGAATTCGGGCGAAGGTTGGATGTTGGGAAACATTCTTGTCATGGCGCCGCGGACCTGCTCGTTGGACCGGTTCATCTGATCGAACCCGGGCGTGCCCGCGGCCAAAGTGCCGTCGTCCCCGAGTTCAACTGGAACTACAGTTAAGACATCGTCGACAATGTCTTCGACCGCATACCTGATTTGCAGATCAAACTGTGCTCTTGATACGGCATGTCTTAACGACGCTATCCCCCATGCCGCATTGCGGTCACCAAAAACGTCAAGTTTGGTCGTACCTTGGTCCGCTAAAGTGAGCAGCATCCCACCTAGTCCACTCATATATGTACTCCAGTCATTTGTTCCAGTCAAGAAGATGCGTCCAATCCGTGCCATTTTGTGACCTTGTGATATCATAGACCGTTGCATTCCCTCCCCAATCCGCCCAAACAAATACCTCCGTCCCTCAAACTCACATTGAAACAAAACCGAAGGCGAGTCACTCGTCTGGTGCGACACGACCCGGGCAGTGTACATGTTTGGGAGTCGCGGTAAAGACGTAAGCTCGTTATCTTTGTCACCACCGCTCTTTCCCACAGGCTCGGGATCTTTATTTATAGACTGCTTCAAACTCAAAATCGCAAACTTCCGGAAATCAGACTTGACTGCTATCCGCACCGCACTCGAGCGCAGGACGAATGCGCCAGCCCCGGTTACCGTTCGTAAACTCGTGGTTGCGACAATTGCTGCCCGACTAAGCACAGCTAGACTGCTCAACAAACAAGCTCCTAGCGTCAGTCGCCTAATTAAATCACTATGTCCTGTGCCAATTCACACCGAATGGCTTTAATCGACTCGTCGTTTTGGCGCTTAATTGAATATTGCAACTAACTACGCGATGAGCTCGAAAAATAAATTTTGAATGTTACCCGGATTAAGCCCCACAGTTTTACACACGGGTTTTGTATTCGTATTACTACATTGAGAAATTAGTACACAAGTTGGGCAATAAACATATATAGTAGAAATATTTAAACAATGCAACAGAATAATTATGTCTCGTTATTGTTACAGTATAGCGCTTTTCATAATGTCCGCCCAATGGTCTTGCAGCCCAATATCTCCAAATTGCACGACCATGCCATCGACAGCCAGAGCAGTGCGTCCAGGGAGCCACCGCATGGTGTTCCCATACAGAGCCAGAAACTCGCCGTGTTCGTCTTCGTTTGTGGCGGTGGTTATCGGATTATCGTTGTGCATGATTTCAGGTAAATGAAACACAAACGGCGGAAAAATTGGGTACCGCGGTGAGATGTGTGTGAGTAAAACTTTTTTAGCGTTCATGGCGCGAGCTACTCCTATCGCTTCAGTTATGGTACAGTGCTGTTTTTCGATTGCGCCTTTGATCAAATTGTCGTCCAATGTGGCCTCGTGTATGAGCAAATCTGAGCCCTGTCCTAGATACACAAACTCAAAATTAGGTCTGGTATCACCAGAATAGGAGAATTTGAACCCGTTTTGAATTTGAAGTGCGTAAGAAAACGAATCCAGGCAATGGACCGCGCAGACAGCTTCGATCGATGTGAGTTTCAAGGGATGAATCAGTTCAAAAAGGTTTAGCTTTTCGTGATCCGTCAGGTCTGCGCCGTGTAGTAGGCAGACCGCGTCGAAGAATTTGACCCGTGCCAGCTCCGGCATGACCTGACTCCATTCCGCAAGCCAAACTCTTATCTGCCATGGTCCGACAACGTAAAGCGATTCGTGCTCTTGTATTCTGGCCCACTCTTGAATAAAAGACAACAGGCCGGTATGATGATCGAAATGCATGTGCGAGATCATGACCAGTCTGATTTCGGACATGATCTGCTTATATTTCTTAGTTGGATACATTCGCCGCAAATTCAGTACCGTGGCTTCTCCGCAATCAAGTAAAACGGATTTTGGCAGGTCGTAGAACGACGGAAATCGAACAATTGTGCCTGCAACATTCTTGTACACAGACGGCGCACCTGAACCCGACCCCAAGATAATGCATTCGACGTCATCAAATTTCGTATGTTCACGTCCTGCTTTAATTTCTGTCAGCCCGTTTGCATGATTTTCGGCTAGAGAGATAAATTTAGGTGCCTTGAAGTGTCCGGTAAATATAGAGGTTACCGTCGGAAGCGAGTTTATCGTGTGATTGACCAGCAACGGCAGAGAAGTTTCTGACATTGCGCCAGGATTGAACGCAGTGCCGCAAATGAATGGGCTGCAATTTTTGCTCATGTGATCCGGAATTGTGTGCTGGTTCGATGCTGTGGATAAGACTGGGAAATTTGTCGGTGACATTATCTGTAGCGCGGTTCTAAGCTTAGCTGCACGTAAGTACGGAAACGCGTCAGTACAATACTTTGGGTGTGATATTAAATGCTATCATAAGTTAGACACAGATACCGCCAACAAATAGTAACATACCTGGTAGGAGTCACCAAATGACTCAATGAAAGAAGTGTACTCAATTCCGAAGGGATCCATTTCTTTTGATAATATATGCACAACCACTCCATCTTTGGTATTTGACTGTTTCCAGTCAACTGCCTTTGCATATTCTAAAAACTTTTGACTTGGTATATCCAGTAGAATGATTTGGCCCATAGGCTCAGCTTTTTCAATCACCATTTCTGGAGTAACGACATTACCATTACTAGTAACATAAAACTCGCCATTTAAAAGTTGCTTAAACCCTTTTCCGTCAGTCACTCCCAACTTGATTGCTTTGTCGCCCGCGATAGTGTCGCCAGGTGTATCAGGCTGTACGATGTAGCACAGAGAGGATTCTGGGCAGGTAGGTGCAACCAGCGAAGTTCTCATCATGCCAGAGTCTAACTCGCTATCTGGGTATTTGAATAAGTGATCTAGAATCATGTTGGTCTTGTGGCCAAGCTCTTGCTCATCCAAGTTGCTGTCAAGCTTGTATCCACCCAGAAATACCGGCGTCACGGTCATGTGTTTGATCACGACGGCTGAGTTTACACAGTTAAATCTTGCCGGAAAATTGATGCGCGATTTGGCATTTCGTTGTGTTGCCATTGCCCATTTTAGCTTTTGGTCGCCAAACACTTGTAACGGGATCCCGTCCTTCATTGATTTCGACGACTCGGCCACATAACCACATAGTTCACGCAATCCACCCATTTGTTCCAGCCATTGAGTTGTCCCAGTCAGAAAGATTTGCTCGACTCGACCAAGCTTTATAGGCTTTGTATTCATCAACGCCCTTGACGTGCCTTCTCCGACCCGGCCAAATAAAACCGTATGGTTTGCGGTTTCCAGGCTGATCAATGAAGAGCATAGATCTTCTGTTGGATGACACAATACCCTGAACTTAAGCATAATTTGTGTTTTATTTCATCATTTTCATCTTATTTGAAGTGATTTGAATGAGAAAATTCCAATACAGACTTAATAAAAGTAAAGCCGCACGCACACTCAATATTTGATGATTTCTCCACACATTACACGAAGTTCTTTTTGTTTGATCTGACTCTGCGTAGTACTTTACCTGACTTACATAGTCTTCGATTCTTCAATTCTTCTATTGAGTTGATTGCTGGAATAACAGTGACGTTAGTACCAAATTAAACATGACTAATCCATCAGTTTATTTTTATTCTACGTCATAATTTCGTAAATCAGCTGAACATGCTTATTATACATGTCAAGCTAGCCATTGACTTTATATAAACACCTTCACTAGTAAAAACGACGCGATAAATTTCTCGTATTCATGTACTGCATTATGCTTCGGGTTAGGGTAATTTAGAGTGGAAATTGCAAAACCGTAATATGTTCGTTTGTCTCCAAAAAGATTTGATTCCTACTAGACACAAGTTTGACGTGTTTAATTCGGTTGTGGAGACATAGAATCGTATAATATTGCAGCAATTTTTGAATTTCATATCAGAAATAATTATGATTGCTAAAACGGAATTCTTCAGCTCGTTAGGGCTCCATCAATGTTTAATTAATCAGAAATTGTGCTTCCAGAATTGACGGTTTTGTTGTGACCCCGTAAAATATAAGAAAAATTTACAGGTATTGGACGAACTTTTTGGATTCAACGAAATCATAGATTAACGGATTATCTTTGGCAATCACTGCGAACATTTAATACCCAAACACGAGCTACACTTCAACTAAACTATAACAAAACGTTAAATCCATACATCCAGTTCTTCACGTCTATACTGCGGCTCGTCAAGTTGCGGATAGTAAGGCACCATTGCGTCCGCGCTCTGGACGTAAGCAGAATTGTACAATCGCCAGTAAGGCACCCGCACTTTCCGTGCCGGATGGAACAATCCGCTCCAGGTGTAATTCATTACGATCCCAACACCGACACAGTTCCTGATTGCTTCGACACCCTCGACGATACGATCGATAACGTGCGGCGACGTTTCAAAAATGTTCGGCATTAGCAAGTTCAACATGTGAACCATCGTGTCCTCACACCCTAATCCGACACAACCAAGCGCGATATGCTTCACGACCGTAGCCGCAGTCTGTCGGTGAACCTGATCACGATCAATCAATGCGTCCTCTAACAGTGGAGCGACAGCGTAGACATAGTCCTTTGCCATCTCTCCAATGTACTCAAACAAGAAACTCAGCGACTTCAACACACCGTTCTGCACATTAAGTTCGGGTACACGGTATTCGTTCATTAAAGCCGGCAGCACTGTGAATGGAGCACATGTCTCGGCGACAATACCGATCGCAACAGCAGTGCAAACACGGGACTGCCGCTCCTGGACTCGTAAATTGTTCAACAGCGTCACCAGCACATCCTGAGGTCCAATAGCCTTGGCAATGTAGCCTATATCTGTAAGCAACATAGTATGAAACTGCATCAAAATACATACCAAAAGTATTGTTCGCCGCTCGACGAATCCCTTTCTTGTGTGCCTTCAGCATGTCCAGTAACTCGAAACAGATACGCATCCATTCACGAGCACTGACAAACTCCGCTCCACGATCCGCAATCCGCCCTACCAAGTCAATCGTGTTTTCTTGCACCTTTTCATGCCGGTTCCGCAGAATCGGAGTAAGACGCGGCAACAAATCGCGAATCGGAGGCTGCATCTCGTTGATTCCCACAACCGTGACTATACTTCGCAGCGCTCCGAGAATAGACCCAAGCACTTCTGGATACTCTTCACCTAAATATTCGTACAAGACAATACCAAGCTTGCCCATCAACACGTCTTCGCCACAGTTCTTCATGACCACGGCTATCCTGGTGATCAAATCAGCTGACTGTTGACGGACGGTTGCAGACTTGTTGTTCAATCGCCACAGAATTGTCGAGACAATCTGCGGTAAATATGGCTTTGTCCGCAGTCCGAGTGCGTTGACAACGGTGCCAAATCCGTTCAGAAGTACGTTGTCTTCAATAGTCTGTTCTTGGAACGCAAACAAAATGCCGTCAATCAGCCGCTCTTCTAACCGCTCGGATATATCGGTCGCACCAAGTGAGGCAATGACCTTCTCAACTGTCTCAACCCCCATCTTTCGATAAGCTTCAGACTCGTCCTTGAGCACACCAACGATCCGTTCAGTGATTTCGGCAACTCCGACCTTATTTGACAACTCAACCGTGGTATCGACAACTTGCCTGTAATTTCGCCTGTCGAGTGCCATTCTCCGAACCCAAAAGCTCTTGAAAAACGCAGGCAGAACTTCTTCACGCAGATACTGCGCCGTGACACCCTCAGTTGACGCGCACTGCTGCACTACCTTCAACACGATTTTCTTCATCTCTTCATCTGGCGAGTTAAATTCTCTCAGCAAAACAACCATGACTTCTTTTGTGTAGTAGTTGGCATACTCTGGATCCATAAGCGGAATGATGAAACCGATGCATTTCAAAAACGCAGCCAATCCTTTGCCTCTGTGCCGTCTGATACCAAGCCATAAAGGTTCCAACACGGAATCAAACGATTCAATACCATACGGTGCAGCAGCTTCGGCAAGAGCACCCAAAGCGAGCGAAGTGACTGTCCGGACTTTAGCCTGCTCATCGGTCAGACAAGGGGCAATACAATCTACCAGACCTTTCAGATGAGGCAAGACGGCGCAGCCCATGAGTACTGAGATCTGCTGGATGATTTTGACACCGGTGTGACGTGCTTGCCAGGATTTTTTTGACGAACAGACTGCCTTCAGAAACGGCAACAGAGCTGGGACACCGAGCGCTGACGCGACGACGGCGAATGCTCGTGACGTAGTGTTTCTGACGTTTTCATCTGCATGGTCAATATCTGGCCTCATTGTCGCAATCATGTGAGCAAGCCCAGCTGCTTTAGAAAGATTGACAATAATCTCACGGGCCTCTACTCTAGCGTAGTAATCCTCGTCAATCAACATTGGCTCAGCAACGACAAGAATCTTGTGTGTGTACGGCCGCACCATGTCGTCGAGCTTGTACATGATACGGTCAATGACCTTGACTAGTAAATGTCGTTCCTGGTCTTCAAGTGTACGTTCCATTAACAGAGGCAAAATCAAGTCGAATAGTGCTGGGGCACCAAACTGTCGCGCGTTATCTGTCAGCTGACGCAAAGCAGCTTTTCGCATAGGAGGAGTACCGTTTTTTACTTTCAACAGCAGCCTTAAAATCTTGCGCTGTCGTAGCTCATCCAGTCCGAGCTCAGCTTCGTCACTTCCGTCCGCTAGTTTTCCAAAATACTTCATGTCTTCTTGTTTAAAGAACTGCAACTCGCCGACACCAGGAATATTTGTAGGCAGTTGTTTTGCGAGATTGTTGTTAAGCGCCGTCGTATCTTCTAACATGACAAACCCGCCACCGCTACCGTTTGCAGCTGGAGTAGCCATGAGCTTTCTTGCTGGAGTTCGAATAGGCGCGTACCCTGCTGGCGGTTCTAGAATGACATAACCTTCCGACGGCAACAGCTGGTCGAGTTCTTCTTCTATTGTGAGTTCAGCTGAAGCTTCTGCCTTGATTCCCGAACCACCAACTGGGTGCATCGGTGTCTGCATTCCCATTGCAGCATTTCCCACGGGCGTCGCATCTACCGTCGGCGCTTGATCCCATCGTGATCTCCGCGGTGTAGCTTCGACTTCATCCCATCGAGACCGCTTCTTTGGTGCTGGGCTTTGTGATTCCTCAAGCTTTGCCTCTAACTTCAGTTCCAGATCTTCCTCGACCTTGATTGGCACTGTAGTTTCTGGTGCCGCGACATCCCACCTTCTCTTCCGAGTGTGACTTTTGAGATCTAACTCTGAAGGTTCTTGTTTAATCTGAGTCGGTGACATTGCTAAACTAGTCATTTTTTGATCTACACTCGAGAAAACGTCACCAAAAAAACAAACTGAATCGCAAATGAAATTACAAAAAGTATTTGGCCGTGAATTAAAGAGTTGAAGGCGGTGACATTTCTCTGTAATGTATGGCGTGTTTATGCCATAAGTGCATTGTTTAAAATTGCAGAAAGCTTAATTGTGGGTATCGTAATACTATTCTAGTATTGAACACAATTCATATATTATCCGTGTTTTCAACCCCAGTGCAGTGCATTGAACACTTAACATCCTCGAACAACTTCACCTTTTCACTGAATCCCACTTCATTTTAAACTGGCCCTGATCCCACAATTAGATCGACTTGCTCAATTACTAACAGCAAGGTAGGTACACGCTTCTCATACAGTCATAACGATACCCTAAACATGCCCCCTCGTCGGCGTTTGACTACGTTCGATGCCTTCACAAAGACCGTCGAGGATGCACGCGTTCGGACAACGTCTGGTGGCATTGTGACCATTGTTGCTGCCTTGGTCATTGTTGCGCTAATAGTATCTGAATGGGTCGATTGCAGACGAATTGTCAACCGGCCTGAACTCATCGTGGACAAGACTCGAGGTGAGCAACTGCTACGGCCACATAGATCTGGATTCAGGGGTCACTAACAGCTGTTCGTGTAGGAGAGCGCATGAGTATTAACCTCGACATCACGTTTCCGACGGTGCCATGTGAACTGCTAACGTTGGATGTCATGGACGTGTCTGGCGAGCAGCAGACCGAGGTCACACATGGGATCACAAAGACCAGGCTGGCGCAGGACGGGACCGTGATTGCGTCCGACAAACTCGAGCTGGCGTCTGGAAACGCGGTCCATCTCGAGAAAGACTACTGTGGTCCTTGCTATGGTGCTATTCCGAAAGAACAAGAGGGTACACGGTGCTGCAATACTTGCGACGAAGTCAGATTGGCGTATCAAGAGGTCGGCTGGGCATTTGGAGACGGACATGGAGTTGAGCAATGCGAGCGCGAAAACTATCCCGAGAGGATTCAGGCCGTGCAGCACGAAGGATGCAACGTCGCTGGGTCGTTATTTGTTAACAAAGTCGTGGGAAATTTCCATTTCGCGCCTGGCAAATCCTTCACGTCTCCAAACATGCACGTTCACGACCTCAATATTTACGAACAGTCTGAAGTCCTGCACACGTTTTCACACAACATCAAGCATCTGTCATTTGGTCCCGTGCACGACTCTGTACATAATCCTCTAGACAACACCATCAAGAAGACCGAAGAACGAAACTTCAACTACATGTACTTTATCAAAGTCGTGTCGACCCGGTTTGAGCGTCTGGGACAGTTGGCTCTGGATACCAACCAGTATTCTGTCACGTCGCACGAGCGGGCAATCAGAGGCGGCAGAGACGAAGATCATCCAAACACAATGCACGCCCGTGGTGGCATTCCTGGCGTGTTTTTTTCATACGACATCTCACCAATGAAGGTCATAAACAGAGAAGAACGGTAAGTCATTTGTACAGTCTCAACACCTCACTAACGCGCTCTAGGTCAAAGTCATTCGGATCATTCTTAATTGGTGTTTGTGCCGTTGTCGGAGGCGTGCTTGCTGTCGCTGCGGTCATTGATCGAGGAGTATGGGAGGCAGACAAGGCGTTGAGCAGGAAAAAAGCCGTATAGAGATATTGTGCGCGGTATTTAATGATTTATGGGTATTTCCTAGGTTTCTATAAAAGTAAAATATGATTATGCAACTACATCGTTTTAAATTTATTATGGAACCTCTTCTAAAGCGTTTTCAATCATCTCTATAACCCGGTCAATGTTCGGCCGCTTCGTAGGCTCGACCGTCAAGCATTCGCGGATGATATTTTTTGTAGGCTCCGAATACCTCGGCGAGTCTGGGATTCGGTATTGCCCATTAATGATAGCCAAGCTCAGACTCGCGCCAGACTCTGACGACTGCAACTCAAACGGCGACGAGCAGTACAGCAGCGCGAAGAACGTGCAGCCGAGGCTCCAGATGTCGACCCCTTCGTCCAACACGGTGTTCGTCTTCACGTCGAACAGTTCGGGCGCGCGGTACGAAATGGTGCAGTACTCTGCCGCGTAGTCCTGGATCTCGAGCGCCTGGTGCCGAGACGTCACTTCTATCCGTGCCCGGTCGCAGCTGCCGAGGTCCATCAACACAGGCAGCCCGGACTGGTTAAGCATGATGTTTCCCGGCTTAATATCGCGGTGCGCGTACGGCACAATGCTGGCTGCCACGGCTGCCCCCGACCGCGGAAGGAGGTCGAGTGATGACGAGTTAGACTCCTCCATCAGCGGCTCCTCGAACTCGCGTTCAAAATCAACTGGCTTGGACACTAGTGTCCGGCTCGTGCCTGCCGTGTGCTTGTGCATGACTCGTAATCCTTGTGCAATCCCGAGGAATAACTGCAATGCCTCGCGCTCGCCGTAGTAGTGATTGTTGATCAAGTTTGAATTGATTGTGTCCTGCAGATTTCCACGTCTGAAATATGGTAACAAAATATACACCGTCTTTGACCCGTCCCGTTCCTGTACTACACTCGAGTCCTGTCAAACACGTTAATCCTGACATTCACCTTGAAAGAACCACTCACGATGATGTTTATAATGTGCTGGTCACTGAATATCTTGTAACTCTCAATCTCCTTCATCGCATTCGGCAGACTCTCGGCTCCAAACAAACACCGGATCTTTTTAAGCGCAAACAGTTCTCCATTTGATGCCTGAACGAGATAGACGTACGAAAACCCTCCCTGTCCGACATCAACACATTGCATGACCAGAACATTAACATACTAACCTCTCCGAGCAATCGCTGGATTTTAAAACTCCGGTTATTAATATTAATAGCAGGCGAAGGAAAGCAACTTATACAAGTCGTAAAAGTGTACGCAAAATCCAGAACGTATTGGCTTAACGACATTGCTGCCCAAGAAATGCGCCGGCTGTCACACAGCTCGACGTTTTTAAACGCGTCTGTACGTCCCCTGGTACAAAACCCTACGTACACTGTACGTAAAATTTGCAGATTTTATTCGTTACAAACTACTTCCATTTGTATTCGTTTGAAATACTGTACTGATTCGAAGACTCTTTTCGTTCAAAGACTTTTAGATAATTACATGTAGATTACTTTGCAAAGTGAAGGTCAAAGTTCATCCACTTCCGCGCCAAAACCTCAGGCACAGACAATCCCGGATCACCGTACGTGAAGGGTGAGAAAAAGTAAAACGCGGCGTAGAGTATAGTGAGGATGGGAGCAGTGACGAGCCAGCTAATGAGCGTACTAGGAGGGTACACTGTAGCTGACTGTGCTTTCACTAATGTCGCATCTTTTTGCTTCTTTGCGACGTCTTTCGACTTATTCTTGGAATATGTCACCGGGTACGCACCAGGGTTGCCGTAGAAAAAATCCAGTAATGCACCGGCTGCTAATGCCGACGCCAGGTGGGCGGGCAAGTAATGGTGCAAAAACAGCTGCCGGCCCATGATGTAGAACGGGAAGTAGTGCGCAGCCCAGGCGAGGAGAAAGAACCCGGCAGAGTTGTACAACCGGACCCGGACGTTCTCGGCCAAGACGTAGTAGTGCCGCCGGCGAGTGAGCTGGTCGGCGACCAAGACACCAGACAGGACCGCCAGACAGCACGTTGCAAACCACCACCCGACCGGGTTTCCAATCAAGTAGATTTGCGATCTCGTGTCCGCGTTCGTCCAGAACGACACTCCACGTAACAAGAACGGCCACTCGGGCGGGAGCGACGAGTACGGGTGCGTCGCGGTCAGTGCGTTGTTGTGCCTAAACATTGCAACCTGAAGCTCAAGCCATTTCTTGAGAAACGGGAGCTGTTTGACTTTCTTTGGCTCTGCGGTCAGCCGGTCGTCGCTCAGCCCGACAATCTCGTCAACAAACCACGTGTTGGACGACTGCGCTGCATTCTTGTTGCCGTTGATTTCCTGCTGCTGGTAGCCCCAGTCAGGCAGTAACTTGGTATTCTGGGTCCACATGGCGACCTTGGTTGGGACGTGGATCAGCTTAAACAGACCTGCCTTGGTCCGGAATGGGTCGTTCTTGTTGGTGTTGAGTCTAATCTCAAACAACGTGTCGTTATGACGAGGCCCGCTAGCGTCTTCTCGGCTGACGGTAGTGAATTCTTGATTGGTAGGGTATCCCGGCGACGCAACGTCGTGCGTCAAGAGAAATGTCTCGGTAGCGACATGGAACAACTGCACGACGTCTCCGCCCTTGACCGCGTGACCCAACTTGTCATTTTCAGGAAACTCAACTACAGGAAAAATGACCCAGTCGTTATTCACGTCCTGGTAAGGGTACCCTGTGACCTGCTGACCCTGAGACGAGATTCTGCCATCGTCGTATCTGAGCGGGTACTTATCAAGATGGGAATGCAAGAACGTCTGCGTATCTTTATGCCGGATCGAGATTGTGTCGTAGTAGTTGATTGGTTTTGACAACAACGCCATCTCGTTGTCGCCTAACGTTTCCTGGAACTCAGGCGACATGAAATCGTCACCGGGACCGGACTTGCTGAGGACCCAGAAATGGATTTGGAAGAAGTAAAGATAGAGCATGAATGGCATGACAATTAGACTGAACGCTCGAGCAAAAAAATGCTTTGCAACGACCCTCTGTTTTGTTAGCTTGGACGAGTTAGACATATGAGACTGACCAGTGTTAAGCCCTTAGAGATGTCAAGCAAGTTCCATAAATCGACACAGACTGCGAGTCCGATGGTGAAGAACGTAAACACGCCGACATACTTCGTGCTGATTGTGCACGCCAGCGAAATACCAGTCAGCGTCAGCCACTTCCACCACTTTCTCTCAAACGCGTAGTTACGATACCGCATGAATTTGACGTAGCAGTACAGCGCGCAGCTCATGGAAAAAATCAAGGTCGAGTCGAGCAAGATCAGTCGGGTCTGAGTTATGTGGCCATTGTCAAACAGCACCAGACCGGCCGCAACCATGCATGCCGCGAGACTGTACCCGCTGTGCTTCATTGTCAGAAACACAACCGAAACGGTCAGGGCTCCGAGCAAGGCTGGTAGTGCACGGTACGCAAGGTACGGGACCTTGTTGTGAGTATATCCGTCACCGATGTTTTCAAACAAAAAAGATCCGTCGTAACCGACCAAGTATCCGACCAGTGCAAACAGCAATTTGCCGAACGGAGGGTGAACATCAAAGAAGTACGTTCGTTGCAGGTACTACATTTAAACAAAAATTAACATGAATTCAAACACCGAGACCAGTCTAAGAAACGTACGTAACTAGCAAACTTTCCAAAATGAACTTCATCAAACCTGCGAACGAGGTTAATACAGCAAAAGAACAGACACGAATCAGGCACACGCACACTACTTGATCAGGATGGTACAGTTTATAGAACCGAGTGTAGAACCCTCCGACAGTCACAGCAAGCAGAGCCAAATTATATTTAATTTCCTCCTTCTTCGCCTGAGCAGGAGTAGGCTGTTGGCCGATCAATTGCGTAGGTACGCTTCCATCCATCAAGTCCTCCGAGGCGACTTGCTTTGTCGCGGTCTGGGGCGTTGACACGGTCGAAGTACGCGATTTCTTGCCTGGTTTCTCAAGAGAAGATTCTTTTGGTGCCATTGCAAATTTTCAGCAGCAGTTACTCGCTTGTTTGTGTGAACGTACGCGATTGAGTGTCGTTGATTCGAGTTGGATTGAACAGATCACGAAGATTCATTCATGTTTAGTTTTGTGTTAATTTGGGTACGTAGGTACAGAGTAATAGGAGTTATATTAACGTGTGATTAATTCCAAAAGAACAGTAAATAATTAGCACACTATAATGGGTCAATACTAGCACTATTGTACAATGCGTACTACCCGTCTTACGCACACCATAACAATCCATAACTGAACATTGAACTTCACGCAAAGAACCGCTCAGTAAATCATACAAATAATGTCGAGGCGGTGAAGACACAGAGCACGATACAAAAGAGCACAGTAAACTCAAGATACGCAATGTCAGTACATCCATCAAGACAGACCCAGCTGGACGCTGACAGAATGTCGGTCGACCCTGCTTCACCTCAGGAAGGTGTGTTGCTCGAGGATCTCGAGGTAAACAATGACTATACCATGTCGGGCACCAACATGAAGGCACAGACGTACCTGGACGAGCTATCACGGAGGAGGAAAGCCAAACAGATTGCGGTTCCGACAGACGACTCGCAGATCCGGATGAGGTTGCGTGAGCTGGGAGAGCCGATTACGTTGTTTGCAGAAGACAAGGCAGACCGAAGAGAGAGATTGAGGAAGGTCATGTTGGAGTTACAGGAGAGTGGTGGGGATGCGGTCATGTATGACGACGAGAGTGCTGCGAGTGTTGAAGCTGAGGATGAAGAATTTTATACGCCCGGAGATGATGAGCTTCTTGAAATCAGACAGGCAATTGCAGAATATTCGTTACAAAGAACACGGGAGCAGCATAAACGACAAACGACAGACGCAAAGTTCCCGCTGACAAAGGTGGTGAAGCAGGCTCACGGGCTGGCAAACTATTTGCGGACATACACATTGTTCGGCACACAATTCGTGGCCGACCGGGCTGTGTCTGCAGTTCGATTTGCGCCAAACTCGAAAATAATCGCGGCAGGGTCATGGACAGGGTCAATCAGATTAGTCAACGTGCCGACGTTGGAAGATTCAGACCTTTCTGTGCTCAGGGGTCATACGGACAAGATTGGAGGCATTGACTGGCATCCCCAAGCTACAATCGGGCAGTCACCGGCCGCGTTGAATTTGGCGTCCGGTGGAGGTGACATGACGGTGAATCTATGGTCGTTGAAAAGCGACACGCCCCTTGCTAGTTTGAAAGGTCATGAGGGCCGAGTCTGTCGAATCGCGTTTCATCCGTCTGGCAAATTACTCGCGTCGGCATCGTTTGATTGTACATGGCGGCTATGGGATTTAGACTCGACAAAAGAATTACAAATGCAAGAGGGGCATTCAAAGGAAGTGTACTGTGTCGCCATGCAGACCGATGGCGCGCTCGCGGTTTCCGCTGGGTTGGACGGGATTGGGCGGGTATGGGATCTCAGGACCGGGCGGACAATCATGGTCTTGGACGGACACAGTCGAGAGATCTACGGCGCCGATTTTGCCCCGAACGGGTACCAGGTCGCGACTGGGTCCGGCGATTCGAGCGTCAAGATTTGGGACATTCGTAAAGTCAGAGCGGTTGCTACCATACCTGCGCATAAAAGCCTTGTGTCTGATGTGCGGTTTTTTAATGGTGACGGTGGGGTGCCTGGCATGATGGACGAAGACGGTGCGCCGTCATTGCGAGGGTCGTACTTGGCTTCAAGCTCGTACGATGGCTGTGTGAATGTGAGTTTTGTGTTTGACTTGTGATAACTGTTGACTAATGATATAGATATGGAAATCAGATACATGGGCCTTGATCAAGTCTCTTAAAGGACATACCGAGAAAGCCATGAGTCTTGATATTTCAAATGGTATTTAATTATTTGTTTACATGGTATTGCTTTATACTAACAACATAATTAGATAATAAGTACATTGTTAGTGGTGGTTGGGATCGGTCAGTTAAACTTTGGGCATCTGAGAGTGTCGAGCTGTGACAGGAGCCCTTACCCCACTGATAAAGGGTCTGTTGTTCTCCATAATGGCAAATTATTTAAGGAAGATTGAATTGAAAGTGACGAGAAAAACAAGGCGAAAGGGATAAAAAAAAAGTATCGGAATTTGATGCGATTTGGTATAGAAATGTTTGTATGATATTTATATTGATTAATAAGAGGAGTGTGTTTATGACTAAATACACTGTTTATGTAATTGAATGTGCTACATTTCCATTGAACTATGCATTAAACAGGTATATACTTGATTATATAATAAATACAATAAACATCTCGGGTTTGAAAGTGTTTATTTCAACGAACTTTATTGCGTTTAATACTCACAGAATTGCGACTTCAAAACTCCGGCAATACTCATCATAAACCCTATATATGTCTTTCAACAACAGTACACACTATAATTTATATAAACAGCAAAACTGGCTTAAAAAACATTCTAACTAAACTACTTAATGCGACCGTCGCCATCATCCTCATCCTTGCACGCTCAAGGTGGTGATAGTAGTAATACCTGGCAACAGACGACTGGCAGCAGTGGAGGAGGAGGAGGCGTTTCATCAACCACACCGTCACCTGCTGCTCCACGAAAGTCGTCCGAATCACCGTCGTCGACTACGAACTCGTCTATTTCAAAAGACACATCACCTGTTCGACATCCTAGCGGGAGTGGTGGTAATGCGCCAGGACTGGAACTCAGTAGCAGTAATCTACCGCGATTGAACTCGTTCAACTCGTCACAATTTAGATCTTCATCACCTCTCTCGGTCTCGCAGTCGGTTAGTTCAGATGTTAAGGATCAAATCCACGTGTTTCGAGTCACTCCAACTCAGTCTGGAAGGGCCAGTTCTAAGCAAAGCGACCCAGCACAGACATTACAGTCACGCGATCAACAACAACTGCAACAACAACAACAACAACAACAACTGCAACAACACAAAGGACTACGAGCAGCTGCTACGAGGAGAACGATCCAGGCATGTGAACGTTGTCATAAGCGACGGACAAAAGTCAGTTTGAAGTCAACATTCGAATTGAAAGTTATTAATGTGATTACAGTGTGATGGCAAATATCCCGAATGCTCGGCCTGTGTCAAGGCTTCAGTTAGGTGTCAATATGCCAGTAATAGATCAGGCGCAGTGTTATATCCCCGGGGATACGTGACTGCGCTGGAAGAACGTGTCGCGTGGCTTGAACGCAGTCTGCATGACCAGTTCCCTGGAATTGACATTTCAGAAACCCAGACCAACACTGAGATCCCGTTCGCCGACGCAAAGGCGGACGGGTCGTCGTCGTCCTCCGTGCCGTCGCCTAAACGAGCGTTTCAGGAGTTCAGAGTTGGGCCGTCGCATTACTACTATGAAGCATTTAAACATCCGACCGACACTCTCGACGACCTCGCCGTTCACGTTGGGTTTTTATCGCTCGGAAGCGCAGGAGAAGAAAGCGTGGCTGTGGACGCGCCGGCCGAGCCGCGGTATCTTGGCTCGTCGTCTGGGATCGCTGTCGCGTCGATCGTAAACACGGTCGTGAAGCAGCTCGGGGTCTCGCTGCCCAAAACTTCGTCGCCCGCCGAGCTGAGGTCGAGTTACACGAACTCGGCGTCGAGTCTGAAGTCAGAGTTTGGAGACGGCAGTCAAGCCGACCAGTTGGTGCCTCCGTTCCCGCCGGACGAGAGCTTTTGGCCGCCGTATGACGAGGCGTTGCGACTGTCCCGAGCAGGGTTTGAGGAAATTGTGTTTTATCCGTTCATACACAGCTACACGTTCATGTCATATTTAAACAAATCGTATGACCCTGACATCATGGACCAGCTACGCACGGTCGTAGGCTGGAGAATGACATTGTTTATGATTTGCGCGATTGGGTCAGCCGCGTTGGGAGAAAGGGAGAAGCAGCGTGGGTATTTCGCAATGGCATCACTTCCGTCTGTGCTTGATCATGCACTTGAGAAGGATAATCTGCGGACGGTTAGATTGTTACTGCTGCTTACGTTATACTCGTTTTATGATCCCGAAGGCTCATCCGCATGGCTGACGGTCGGGACAAGTATGAGGGTTGCGGTTGCGCTTGGACTCCATCGGCAGTCAAGCGGGATTCACTTGAACTTGATCAACCAGGAAGTTAGAAAACGAGTGTTCTGGGCGACGTATTCGGTCGACAGAGTAGTGACTACCTTGCTCGGACGACCCGTGATGCTGAGCGATCGCGATATCGATGTCCCGTACTATCTAGATATCCGGCAGGATCCGGAAATGACGGGTGAAAGCCAAGATTCTAGTCAAGTGTTGGTTGATATTCCGGTATCACTTCACATTGTCAAGTTAAGACAATTAGCGTCCAGGATATTAGTGTCAATTCATCACGACTATACGTTTGCGCCGAACGAAAGTACCCTAGAGGATTTGCGTCAGAGCTTAGACAGTTGGAGGTCAAACATGCCGCAGATTACGATTGCACCCGAACGGACGAGGATTCGTTTGGATGTTGAGTACCACGAACATTTGATGCTGCTGTACCGGCCGTCGGTTTCGTTTCCTGTTCCATCGACGTCGGCCGCAGTGATTTGTGCAAACAGCGCGTCGGCGGCCATAGAGTTGTACGCGATCATGAGTACCTCATTTCATTTAGCGCCGACTTTTCTGGCAATACGGGGAGTGTTCACGGCCGTGATGACATTACTATGGGCGCATTTTGCATGTCAACAGTATCGTTTACGGTTGCTATCGATTAGGGTTATTTTGCGTTCGCTTGAGACTGCCAAGCAATATCTGGTTGAAGGTTCTCGATACTGGACATTTGCAGAGCGATGTGTCGAGGTTATTGACATATTCGTCAATGTTATCACCGAGACTGAATGCTCCGATATTGAATTAATGACCAATGACATGTCTCAAGGTGGAGACAAATTAATTGTTCCAGATGTTGATAATCTGTTGGCTGGAATGCCTTTTGACGTTAGTTTTTATGGTCGAAGTAGTTCGACGTCTTGGACGACGACGTCGCCACCAACCGAACCGAACCAGGGACCACCATCTTCTGAGGAGTATCTGTTTATGAGTTATGAACCAGATGAATCGGGTGAAGTGCTGTCAATGGGCGGTGAGTCACAACAGATGGAGTTTATGCTTGAAACAGGTCGAACTCAATCGAACGGGACGGTGGGGTATGGAATGGGTATACCTACCCAACAAAACTTTAGGTACGATGACTTTATGGATCTTGCCTAATCGACGATTAGAATTGTCTGTTTTGTGCGGAATTAGCGTGCAACATATTTTTATGCAAGATCAATTCAGAGTGCATTGTTGTCTCAATTCAAATGAGATCAGATCTTGTGCTTAGATTGCGGCTTCTTTGTATACGATGCGAGGAAAGTTCTTAGTTGAGGCAAGAAGCGAGATGACATTAAAAAAGTGTATCTCGGTTGAAAGTAGCGTCGACAGGACAAAGCACAGCAAGTCCAACTTTACAGAGAGAGAAGTAAGAATAGAGAAGAAAGTTTTCTGATGGCTGATATATTGCGCGCATTTAAGGTAATTTTCGTTTTGCCTGTTATTATGTATCAGTCTTCATGAACCCAACGGGTACAGTACCATACAACACAAGTACCACGCATCTCGCACAAGCAATCATACGTTAAACAGTAAACGAGAAGACCGGTTTTGTGTCTTAAGAGATATATAAGAAAACAACGCAATAACGTGTTCTCGCACATGACCAGAAAATCATCTTAATTATTTACGACTCAATTTACTAGTAATTGCTGTTAGAACTTCTCTCTTTGGATATATAAGTCTATTCAATCGTGGCGTCGTAACCCTAAGTTGTTTAACGGTCCAATATAGTTTATTCCAACAATCGAGGTTCGCCTATGAATAATTAGAGTTCAGGACCCACGTGAGCAAATAAGGTACAGTATATAGGTGGCTGAATTAAATGAAATCTTATTCGCAATTTTCAATTACTTTACCTTTTTGGGAAATTCTACTTAGTCATCAAGGACAACTCTCACTCAACGGTCGAATCGCCGATGTCGCTCTTCATATTACTATAATGTATAGAGTATAAACAAAAAAGAAAATGCAAGTCTATCGCACAAAACAAATAACTCCCTCAACATGACTATCGTGCAAATAAACAACAATAAAATAAAAAAAGTGGTATCATAATTACTCCGGCAGACTTCCTCCAACTGAATATTTCTTGCCAATCGCATTCAGCATCCGTTCTGCTCGTGCAACGTTCTCTGCAATCAAACTGCTTCGTAGCTCAAGTACCTTATTTTTCTTGCTCAACCACGCTTTGGAGTCCATGTGACCAATTCGCTGTAAAACTTCTAACTCAGACTCGTGTTCCCCTTGTAGCCACAGCGAGTCAATTGGAATTTGTGAATGCGCATTCTGAAATCGCTGGCTAGCGATCAATGGTGTTCCAGCAATAATCGACGTCGCAACTGTAGATGACGACTGCGACTTCAAGTAATGCTCGTTACCAAGTGTAGGAATAATAGCAACCCCCTTCGACATCTCGTGGAAATACTCAAAGAAATTCAAGTTGGTCTCAAACCCAATCTTGGAGTCCAAGTTGCCAACATCGGGGATCTTGCCTGATCCCACAAGGCGCAGTCCAATATCGCAATCGAGTTTCTTGAAATTCTTCACAATCGTATTGTAATCTCGTCTCTCGCTCTCGAACTTTCCGGGAATGACTGCGAACGGAGCATTAGAGTTGAAATCCAGGTTCTCTGGTGCGGTGAAATTAAACACCGGATGAAACAGAAACGGCCGGTAATCTCTATCTGGAGTCTCGAGGTATTGAGGAAAGTTTGACTTGATATACGTGTGTACGTGACGGGACAGAGCTGCAAAGTGCCACTGCCCTCGTTCAATCCAGGGTCGCATTAGCGAAATCTCGCTAGTATAATCAGACACGTGCTTGTAATCCCAAAGATGGGCTTGGTGCACTATACACATAACGTGCGCACCCTTCGCCAGCGCGTTATGTAAACCGGCCCCGAGAACTCTCATGTCTTCTGGGCAGGTGGTTAAGAAGATCAAGTCGGGTACAACACCCAAGTTATCCAATGATGTAGTCTTTGCATCAACCAAGTTTAAGTCTCCTCTCTGAATAAATTAGCCCCACTTTCTATCTTTCACACCTTAACAAGAACATACCGCATATTCAACCGCATTTCGAATCCCCCACTTATCCATACCAGCTGCAGTAGAAATGATTGTAGTATTGATGTTGTCAATGCGCTTGAAGGTTTCGACAACAGGAAGAAACACCTCATAATGATAGTTTGGAGTATTGACCAAAAACACGTCCAAGTTGTATTCGGACTCTCCTTTAATGATAGCATCAATTGGGTTTGACTCAACAGTCTCAGCAGTAGAAGCACCGTATGGCATCTTAAATGAAAACAGTTGATCCTTGCTCAAAGAACCGTAATGGTGGAGTTTGGCAATCAACGTCAAGATATACAAAACAAGAACAATTTCAAAAAAAATTCTGATCTTGCTGTGAGCCTTTGACAGACTAACCTTTTTCCAAGCAGGAACAACAACCCACTCAGGCATTTTGAGTAAAGAGTTCTTCCACGCACTGTTGCTTCTCCATTGCGCTGACTGGAACACAGCCAACATGGGTGACGAAGGAGCAGACAGGGGAGAAAACTCTGGGGACTCGATCACTGGAGATGAAGGAACTGAGATAGGAAGACTGATCATGTTTGAAATCTTCTTGTTAATGCTTGTGCCAACATTATTTGCACATCCGGAATTAGGTTACATTATATACTTGAGTACGGGAAAATCGGGAAGACGATTAGAGGAAGAAGGTCTCGGGAGTGAGTACGATGAACCTAACGCCGATTAAGTTAAGGTTCAGGGGTTATGCGTTAAGTGTCATGTGGTTGAAGGTACCTCCTTTGGTTGAATTGGTTGAAAGGTACCACCGAAGTAAAGTTTATGTCTGAAGAACCTTCCTCGGGTTTGAGTTGTTCCATTGACAGACTTCCTGATACGATGTCTGTCATTGCATTCTACAGAGTGACATTCGGCATCGAGAACAGGCCATCTTTTTTAATATTATCAAATTTTTTCCCGGTGTTCTAGTATTGTAGTTCGCTTAAAAATAAAAATAATTAAAGGGTTTATAGTATAGAATTGAAGAGTTTGACTAATTTGTAACCACAGATACCACAATCGAAGAACCAGATGTAAATATAAATTCAAAAAGATTAGAGAAAAATCAATTATAAGGAGTTAATAATACTCGAGTAACAAAAGGAGAGGAACACAACCACCTAGTTATGAACGGCTCTCCGATTTCGCTCAAAATGTTTCATTTCAAAGTTTAAAGTTTTAGACTTTCCAGGTGAAGGGGCAAGGGAAGGAAGTGACGGCTGCACTTGTGTGTTCTAGAATCATGCTTCTTTTGTTTCCTGACTCGGGCATAAGTCAGTTTTACTGGTCTCCTTTAGTTATCCGGTTTTTTTTTTATCTAAGCTTCTATACTTTCTAGCCTATTAAGTAGAAGAAAGCTTTTGCTATCAAAGTAGAGTATTAAATTATTGTTATATTGTTGTTAATAGCGATATGACATTAACACTACGAGTGTTACTGCAGGTATAGATCTCGCATATGGCCTCACCCGCGCCGTTAATAGAGAATAGAGCTAATAGGTTGCCGATCAGAAACCTTGTTCGCTTTCTCTTTTAGTTTTTTTATTTTTTTTTTTTTATTTGCTTTTTTTTTTTTTGTTTTAATCTGTTTTGATGGCGGGGAGAACCTACTGCCGCTAAGAATTAAAGTTTACTCATACACGTGTAGAACACATGTCTACTAAAACTTTAAATGCGATTCTTTACACCTGATATTTTCTCGCTCTCTCGTTTAGATGATTCTAATTTGGCGCTAAAGTTGCGGCTGACAAGTAGTCAATTTGCTAACGGACTATTTCTTACAGTAGAAGAAGCTAAATATTGTTTAACTAGAAATTCGAAAATGTTTGCCTCGATTGGGAGGAGAGAAAGAAGACCATTTCAGGAAATCGGTTCGGTAATGCTGCTGTCGACTATAAGCGGAGATGACCTGTTCCCAATTAAATTCATCAAGTTCGCATATCGTTTAAACCAATATGAGAAGATCTTGTAGTTTAAATTCAATTGGTAAAATTAGACGAATTTGCCTATTAAATTTCCAAAATATATACAACTTGACTCGATACTCGACCCTCTGACCCAAAATGTACGCACACACATCTAGAGTATATTCGAAATAAACTCCATCTTTATGGTGGCCTCTTTCGGGCTTGGTCCTCCGCTGCTTTTTTTGCCGATTCCCAAAACGTACGAAGACTCTCTTTGGTCTCTGCCGAAACCGGCTGAGGCTTGATCAAAGGCTTCATCTTTGTCAATGAACGAAACCTTGGGCTTTGCAAAATTAACGCCTGTAAGAGCGACATCGTACTAGTCGTACCGAAATATAACAGTACAGCTGTTGGCAAAAAGATAGTAAACACAATCGATACGATCGGAGCTGCCATCATTATGCGCTTGACTTGAGGTCCCATTGATTGTATACCAGTCTCACCGCCTCTCTAATTTAGGGGTTAGCATATCTGTTTTGTGATATAACAAATTGCCAACACATTACCTGAAACATTAATGTCAACAACAAAGCAGGAAACACGTTCAGAATATAGTACGGATCTGGTCCAGAAAGATCTTCAAACCAAAGCCCGGGCGTCTGATCGTGCTTGAAATCTGGAATATCCGCGTTGGCCAAGCGCTCAAGACCTAAAAACATACCAAACCCAATCACCAGATTAACTACCAACGGGGCCAACATCCATCGCATGCTTATTCCGTGAGATTGTAACAACCGCTTTCGTTTCAGCTGCATTTCGTGTATATCATTCGCAGTAGCGGAACCGGTACTCATGTAATCTGCCAACAACTTGTCCATTTGAGGTTTTAGTGCTGCTGACCGTGCACCCATATCACTTGACTTGACAAATACAGGAAACGCAAGGACCCGGAGTGCAACTGTCACTGCAATAATTGATGCCCCCCAAGTAAGTCCACCATACACGTGACACATCTCCAACAAATGTTGACTGATGTCTGACGGATGAATCCAGCTCTGAGCTTGTCCTATTGATTCCAAGTATCCAATGAAGTTACTTGTCTCGATGTATTGTCCACTCCCATTAACAGATTCAACAGACGCTTTTAAAACCTCAGGAACACTTTCGTCGGACACGCTTAACGCGTTCAACGCGTCTGAAGCGGACGGGTCCTGCAGTATTTCCGTGTCTTCCACAAACTCACTCGGACAAGAACTTTTCCATGCATTGTCTTCAATTGGGTCTGGCTTGGATTGAGACCGTCCAAAACTAAAATACCGATACCCTGCCAAACTTCCTGCCACAGAGTAATGGGTCTGAAAAGCATTTGGACATCGCATGGTTCTTAAAATTCCCACACCACTTGACAGTCGAATACTTGACTGGTTCATTTAGTATCGGCACAGTTAAATTAGAAGCCATTGACACTTACAGATTGATGGCTTGTCAAAGCACTTAATGATCTGCCGACGTATATTCGACCACGCGATGCCATATTGCAAGCGCTAATGTCTAGACTACTTTTAATGTTCTTTTTTTTGTCAACAGGCACATTCGTCAAAAAGAGGGTTTTGTGTCAAACAGTACTATACCCTTATATTTTGATTTATTACGTAATTACCTCTCTAACTCAATTCTCTTTTTATTCAAGACCCTCTTTTTAATATTCAACAAAGAAACACACTAAATTCAAAACTCCTAAATAGAAACGAAGTCAACACATCTTTTTGCTTGAACAGAATGTCCTAAAAGTCCGCGGACATTTCTCCTGCGGCTCAGCTGATAAATTCCACGGTTACGTCACACTGCAAGCGAATACAGACGCCCAAACCTCCCAAATAGTGTGCAGCACTAAATTATTCTCGTGGATTGTGCCCAAATCGTGACTTGTTTGTTTGTGGTGATTAAACAGCATCGTAGTCCCTTTTCTAAGTATATAGAGAAAATAATGACTGCTGCTGAAACAGAACTGCCCGAATCTGCTACGCCTAGATCTGTATGTTTGAACTATTTGGAGCTGTTTGTGTGTATGCTAATATCACGATCTAGTGCGACCCTTGCAGGTTAAGAAAAGTGTGTAAACAGTCTGTCACGTGAATGAATCTCTAATAATTCTGCAGATCAAATGCGATCGAAAAGAACCATGTTTTCAGTGCTCACTAAGAGGCATCGAATGCGTGTTTTCGGCAAGGAAGAAGCGAAGACGGAAATGTGATGGTGCTAGTGATGGGCCATCGCAAAACAGTAATGCAACTGTACCAGTTGAATCTACTTCGTCGAGCAATGTCATAGTTTATCCCAACCAGCACCAGTTAGGCCCAATACAATATCATCTTCAACAACTTTATGACTTACTTGAACAAGGACAGTCACAGAAAGGACTAGCAATTGACAGTAACTGCACAGGTGCTAATGGCAAAATGCTGCTGGAGAAGGTGTACGATCAACTGAAATGCATAGTATCCCCGTCGCCACAGTTAAAACTTTGGCCTGCGTTGGAATATCGCGACGCAGGACAGCATGTGGGACACTATACGCCGTCTTCACTCAACAACTCTGTGTTTCGAGACCGTGCTGTGTTTACCAGAGAAAGTGGTATAATAGAAAAATTGCACTTGAATACTCACACACCTTGGTTACCTTGTGAGACTGACGGTCTGTTGCTTTTGGATAGTGAGTATTATGCATTTTGTGTGATTGTGCATACTGACCAAAACATAGTTTTCGTGCCCAAAGTGATCTCGTTTCCAATTATTAGCATACCACTCGCGCGTGTGATTAGAAACACCATATATACTCCGTCATTTTCTAGTGGCAAACATTATCTGGAACTGCTTACGTGCGCAAGCTACATGATGCTTAAAGCCTTACAGTTCGCGACACCAGAGATAAGGTCTCAGAAAGTAAACGAGATTGGGATCGACGACATGCTGTTGCGAAACGTGTATCTTGTGATCCAAGACGCGCACACTTTACTCACGCCATCGCTGTTGACCATCCAAGCACTCTTGATCGCGGCCGTGTGTGCCAAAGAAGTTCACGACCCGGTCTTGTGCTGGACAATCGTGTCGGCAGCGTGCCGGCAATGCCTCGACCTTGGACTGCACCACGAGACCATTGACCCAATCACGTGCGACAGCATGTCTTTTGCCGACGCCGGCATGATCTACGACACGACAACAAACCCTCAAGGAGAGCGACTGCGACTGTTTTGGTCGTGTTTTTCGCTTGACAAGATTGTTTCCTTGTCTTTTGGTCTTTCACCCGCGTTTCAAACTAAAGAATGCGCCGTGCTGGTGCCTACATGGACACAGTTTACAACTACGGAACCCTACTCAATCGGGTACGGTGAGTACAGAAAGTCAATCGAGCTTGCGTTTCTGTACGACGCAATCTACACCCGGCTGTACTCTGTGTCTGCCGAGTCTGAGCTCGGGAGTTTAGGTGTTGAGGGTTCGATCCAGCGCACGTGCCGACGACAGGAAATAGTGAACAGTTTGCACAAGGAAGCCGACCTGTATTTTGAAAACACAATGATCTGGATCGCCGGAATCCAGCGGTCAGGCATTCCAAGCGGCGACAGGTTGGCTAATGTGTTTAGGTCTGAAGTCGAATACACGTACGGCGTCTGTCTCAGTATGATTCACCGTGTTCACGCCGGTGTCTCGGCTGACTCAAACGACATCAACATAAAGGCGTCGCGCAAGGCAATGAAGACATACCGCGAGCTGATTGCCAAGAGGCATAGAGATTACAAACGTAGTTCGAACACGTTATGGGCATTTGTATTTCATCCGTTAGCGCCGTTTTTCTCAATCTTCAGTGCGATCGTGGCTAATATGTCTGGGCTGCAACTCGATCAATCAGACTTAGAGTATTTGCAGCTTGTCCGGTCTGATCTAGAACTTTTAACGAAGCATGCGAAAGGAAACAGTATGATTTTACGGCTGACTTCGCTCGTCAGAAACTATACCAGAGTGGCTGAAGAAGTCGTCGACAATCGGAAACAGCAAACCAGGCAGAATAAGCCGGATTTGGATGCTACAATTGGCAACGAAGCATTTGACGCGTCATTTTTAAATCTTGGGATGAGTCCAAACGTGTTTTCAGACGCAGCAATCTACGCGGCAGCAGCCCGACAGTTGCGGTTACCGTCATGGAGAGTATTTCTGCCAGACAACGCGTCAGCAGACGATACTTTGCCAAACGCACTTTGGACCAAGTTCATACCGCCGCACCAGTCGCGGTCGAATTTCTGGCCGTCTGGACAAGGACAAATATAGTCTGAATTTTCATGTACGAATTACTTGATTAGAGTCATATGCGTATGTTTGGGCAGGATTAGAAGTGTATATATAACTATGGATTTTTTATAGATGGTGTGAAACAATAGTAGTAGTTGTATGAGCCGTCAAAATTGTACATGTGAGAGCGTAGAGATTTACCCGGAATGAACGCATTCCTTATGAAATGTCGACGGGATTATCTCTATACACCACTACTATTGAGCCCAGTCAGTCCTTGATACTAACGAGATTCTGTTCTTTTCCTTTTAACTATAACTATATTTAGTTAACAGTTAAAAGAAAAGAAGTGTAATATTTAGTCAATTAAGGCCGTACTTAGGAATCAGTACTGAGGTGTAAGAACAGTCTGTCTGCACTCTGATTTATATACTCAGTTAGCCCCTATTAGTATTCAAAAGGAAACACGTCTACACTACAACAAGATTCTAGACGCGACTTCTAATAACTCATACGCGTCTTTGGAATAGACAGGAAAGGTAATTCTTATACTGTTTAGTATGAAGTCCAAGCTGGTATTGGAAATAAACTAGAATTGTCCAGATTCGATCAGTATTCATTCCAATTCTGGCTGACTTTCTTTCGCCACTTTTATACGACAAAAACGAATGAATACTAACTCAGTCTAGTTCTTACTGATTTTCTATTCGATATCAATCCGAGTCAGTCGCGCTTTGACTATACAAATTTTGGGTTTTAATCTGTTTCGCTCTCGCCTTGTCGTTTCATTGATCACAAACTACCAAATCTTATCAAGTCACTATTCGCCCTTAATTCACATCTGCTCTTGAATAAGCAAATCAATTCTTTTTGTTGCCGTACTGGGGAGTGTGGTGTTTTGCGTGTTTTAAACAAAAATGGCGGGATCGGAAAATACCAGTCCAAGTGCTTCGACTACTGTCTTATTACCGTCTGCTCAAAATGACCAAGACACTCAAGACCCACGTCACTACAAGCCAGTAGTTTCAACTGAACTTCACAAGCAGGAAAAAAGTGATACTCATCACCACTACCATCACCATCAGCAGCATTATCACTGGCAGTCTCGGCGGAACACGGTCGCAAACGACCGACCGACTACATCACTGCCGTCGTCTCCTTACTCGCCTTCGTCGCCAAACAACAAGCAATCGTCATACTTTCATGACACCGCGTCTGTCTCGCCGTCATTGTCGGACTCGCACGTGCAGCCAAAGTCGCGAACCCCGTCGCCAACCACGAAGAAGACTTCTACGACTGAGCAGCACTTGTCCATCACGTCGACCCCGCTACGAGTGGAATCGGGTTGTCAGTATGAGACCGCGCTGATTAACGCAAAAAGGCGGATACCGTACTCGCTAGGCGCAAACCCGTTATCGTATACCCCTGCTTCGCGACACTATGAGACCTTGTCTGCCGAGAACGAGAAGAAGATCACGGCTGATATGAAGACTTTATTTGAGTCGCTCCAGCCGAGTGAGAAGAATGCGTCGGCCCGGCACAAATTTATCGTCAAGATTGAGAAGGCTTTGAATGATGAGTGGCCAGGACATGACATTAGAGTGCATCCGTTTGGGAGTACAGAGAACTTGCTATGTACTAACGACTCTGACGTTGACGTCAGCATTTCTACGCCGTGGAAACAGCTTGAGGATACTTGCATGCTAGCAAAGTTTTGGGCAAATAGTATGTCATTCTAGTTGGTTCAATTTCCAAGACTGATCTGTTTAGATAAAATGGAGCGCGTTGTGTGCGTGCCCGGTGCAAAAGTTCCGATTGTAAAGATCTGGGACCCTGAGTTTGAGATTTCGTGCGACATGAACGTCAACAATTTGCTCGCGCTCGACAACACAAAACTGATCAAGACCTATGTCCAAATTGATCCACGGGTTCGGTCATTGGCCATGATCGTCAAGCACTGGGCCAAGCAGCGAGCACTGAACGATGCAGCCGGTGGTGGGACTCTGTCGTCGTATTCGTGGATTTGCCTGATTATCAATTTTCTGCAATTACGCCTGCCTCCAATTTTGCCGAGCCTGCACAAGCTTGGTGCCGGCACGCGTCCGGCGCAGATCGTTGACGGGGTCGACATTTCGTTTTGTGACGACTTGGAACAGTGCGAGGACTATGGAAAAAGCAACACCGAAAGCCTCGGCGCGTTGCTGTTTGGGTTTTTCAAATGGTACGCGTATGAGTTTGACTACGAGCATCATGTCGTTTCGGTCCGAAACGGCCGGCTACTGTCTAAAGTCGAAAAAGGCTGGGACACACGTCAGAACACGCGGTTCTGCATCGAGGAGCCGTTGACCTCATCCCGGAACTTGGGCAACACGGCCGACGCCATCTCGGCCAAAGGCGTCCAACTCGAGTTCAGACGGGCGTACGATATTCTGTACAGGGACGCGAATCTCGCCAAGTGCATCGAGAAGTTCGATGACCTGTCTGCCAAAACCGGACTGGGCCTGTCTGTCGAAGGGCAGTCTGGCTATCCTTATTTGCAAGCTGGAGACACAGGCTCAAATGCGGGCCGGATGTTTGGCAGGGGCGGGTTTGCACCGACGCCAATGGGGTTCAGGAGGAATAGCAGCAGTGCATGGTCTACAAAGTCGAGCACAATGCCGCCGGGAGGCGTGTACCCACCCCCAATTTACCGCAAGATGCCGGCCGAGATGATGAGCATGCCGTTTTACGCGATCCCATCCGCGACTACAACACTACCGCGACAGTCACGGGCACATATCAGTAGCGGTCCGAATCTTGACGGTGTGGAGACTGCACCTCCAGCTGGATACGGTGCGCCGTACCTTGTCAACCGCGGAGCTTCGGCCGTGTATCCGTATTTTGACGAGACATTGGCTCAGCCGATCGAAGAGAGAGCAGGTCGTGGTCGGTCATTGTCGCCTGCGCGACAGCAGCAGCAACAACAGCAGCAGCACCAACAGCAGTTGGAACCTTACGATGAGCAGCTAGGTCGGAAGCCGCCGTTTGCCAGAGCCGTGACTGCGCCCGACAGTCGGCACGCTTACACGTCGTCTACAGGTGCGCAGATGATGGATTACAACTTTTCTCGGTCGTACGACAGCAGTTCGGATCTGTCTGACATTTCGCCTGACGTTCCGCACAATAGCAACAGTTTTCCGACGCCGCCCGAGTACAGGCTCGACTACCGGTTTCCGTCTGACTCTGCGGACGTAAACGATCTAAACCTATCGAAGCTTGACATCAACACAGACGACGACGAGGAAAGGTCATTGACGCCAGTGATTGTGAACGGGGACATGTTCAAATCGACGGTGTCGATCAAGAGCGACACGGAGTCTGGTGACCGGTCGCGGGACGGGCTGAAGTCGTACGCGGACGCGGTCATGGACCAGCCACCGGTCTCGCCAGTGTCGTTTGGTGCGCCCACTGGGCTCACGAGCGGGGATAATGATGACGATGTCTGGACCGTTAGCGGGGTCTCTGTGTCTGCGAACGGACACATTTCTCGGTCGACGAAGACCGGCTCAGGCGGAGGAGAAAAAATTTTGTACTCGGCCGCGGTGCGAAAGAGCTCGGTCGAGTCTGGCTTGTCGTCACCGCCAATGCCGACGCATGCATACCATCATTATGGGCACGAGCGGGTACACCAGGATCAGCCTGAGATCAAACGCGGGCAGTGGACAATGTCGACGTCCAAGCGGACTAAGAGGAAGAAACATTTGGCTACAAAGGAGGCCAACATCATCACGGTGGGAGAGGATAGAGAGGTCAAGGGAGGATGATCGCGACGAAGGGTAGTTTGCATTATTGGGTAAACTGGGATATATATTCCATTTTGTTGCGTTTTATGAAGGTGTCAATTGGTGACGAACGGGTTAATCGCCGACAAAAAAAATACGGTCATATTATTTACATCGGATAAAATGTGTGTTTTTTCGTTTTTTTGATTTTGTTTTTGTGTGTGTTTAGTGTATATATGCATTATTTTTTTCTCATTGAACTGAATCACGGTGGAACAGACTGAGCATGTTTTGTCCGCTGAAGTTTCAAATCGATCTGAGCCAGTTGGTCTTCGATATCTGCCCATTCTTGATTGACACCAACGATTGACCGCACCAGCAGCCGTTCAAACAGCGCTACAGACCGCGCGAGCAGTGTTGCCGTATTTTGTTGGAGCACGTCAGTTCGTGCTTGCAAGCCTTGTACTTCGGACCCGTGTGCCGGTGGTAAAGTGAATGCCTGTGGATTGTCTAGACACGAGTGGGCTAGAGATGTGACCGCACTTAATGTCGACGAAAGGTACGAGATGTTGGACGCGTGCGAGTTGATGACGACTTGTTTGTGGTTTATTTCGTCTGATACCGAGTCGATAGTACTTTGCCTGCTTAAGATCTTCTTGTCTAGTCTCTGTCAACACGCGTAAAAGCAAAAGTGCTAAGGAAGACACATACCGATGTCAAGATAGCGCTTCAACACAGGATGATCTCGTAATAAAGATTGAATTGTGTGCTCCAACCTAATAAGCTGATCCACAATCGGGTCGCGTGTATCTTGTTCAGGCGCAATAAGCACTTCAAGTCTTGCGAGACGCGACTCAAACCCGTCCATTTTTACGCGTTTTGCGTATTGTTTTTGTTTATCTAAACGCGGTTTGTTGTCACGCGTAATTCAAGGCATTGGCGCTGCACAACCGAGACAGACGTTGTGTGCATAGACGTGATCGGATGACGATGACGCACAGCGCAATCCGCTATCAGACATAAGGTTCATTATTGTTAAATTATATGGCATAAACGCATTACTAACTGACACTAAGCGATAAACACTGGGCCTGGCCGTTTAAACTGGCCCTAACCCTGAAACTTATGCGAGACCTAGCCCAGCCCGGGTCTCCGCCCTCATAATCAGTCCTTCTCGCTCCATCGCCACACTCTTTTCAATCACCAGTCACTCCTCCCCCCCATTTACATACCTTTTCCACTGGTATCTACTCAAGCTACATTGCTAAGTATATTTTATCAGCTAAAGCAATGAAGTTCTCCATCACACTTCCAGTCGCCTTCGCTGCGATTGCGTCTGCATTCGTCATCCCCGATACCTACAAAGATGCCTCTACTGAAGCTCCTCTGCTCACCACCACAACGGCTGCTGAGCATGTCATCGCTGACTCGTACATCATCGTCTTCAAGAAGCATGTCGATGCCGCCGCTGCGTCTACTCACCACTCGTGGGTCCGCTCTGTTCATGACAACTCCATGAAGAAGCGTGGCCTTGAGTCCCCGTTCCTTGCCTCTGGCATCGAGCACGGCCTTAAGCACGTCTACGACCTCACTGAGTCTTTCAAGGGTTACTCTGGAAGATTTGAGGCGTCTACTATTGAGCAGATCCGCAAGAACCCTGATGTAAGTTTTGTTGTTGCCGATTAGGTTGCCTTGGGCTCCATTGCGTGACTCTAGTTGCTGCTTGATTACAAGGCAAACCCTAATCCTAATCTGATCTACTGTGCTGACATAATGTGTTTTAGGTCTTGTACGTTGAGCGTGACTCCATGGTCTTTGCTACTGAGCTCGCTACTGAGGGCAACGCCCCCTGGGGTCTTGCTCGTGTGTCCCACCGTCCTGCCTTGAATTTTGGCACCTTCAACAAGTACCTCTTCGACGCCGAGGGTGGTGCTGGTGTTACCGCTTACGTTATTGACACCGGTATCAACACCGAGCACGTAGACTTCGAGGGTCGTGCCCTTTGGGGAAAGACCATCCCCGGTGGTGATGTTGATGCTGATGGAAACGGACACGGAACTCACTGCTCCGGTACCGTTGCCGGTAAGAAGTACGGTGTTGCCAAGAAGGCTCATGTCGTTGCCGTCAAGGTCTTGAAGTCCAACGGTTCCGGCTCCATGTCTGATGTCATTAAGGGTGTTGAATTCGCTGTCGAGTCTCACCTTGCTGAGGTCAAGGCCGCCAAGAAGGGATTCAAGGGCTCTGTTGCTAACATGTCTCTCGGTGGTGGCAAGTCTCCTGCTCTTGACATGGCTGTCAATGCTGCCGTCGATGCTGGCATGCATTTTGCCGTCGCTGCCGGTAACGACAACGCTGATGCTTGCTCTTACTCTCCTGCCTCTGCTGAGAAGGCTGTGACCGTTGGTGCCTCCACTCTCGGTGATGAGCGTGCTTACTTTTCCAACTACGGAAAGTGTGTTGATGTTTTCGGACCTGGATTGAACATTCAGTCCACCTGGATTGGCTCACCTTATGCTCTTAACACCATCTCTGGTACTTCCATGGCCTCCCCCCATGTTTGTGGTCTTTTGGCTTACTTCGTTTCCCTCTACCCTGCTTCTGACTCTGAGTTTGCTGCCGGTGTTCTCACCCCTGCTAAGCTCAAGGAGAACTTGATTGCTTACTCCAGCCCTGACTTGCTCTCAGGCATTCCTGAGGGAACTCCCAACTTGTTGGTTTTCAACGGTGCTGGAGCCAGCTTGAACGAGTTCTGGAACGCGAGCAAATAAATGAGTTTGCTCGTTATTCATATTATTTCATAGTATTCTTTTTTTTGCTTGAGTTTTGCAAGTAATGAAAGTAAGGGTATGATACATATTTGAATGGGACACGTCATGAGGAGCGGATAAGGTTTATTACATCTCGGGTTTGGTTGGGGTTGTTGTGCTTTTCTTATATATTTTGATGTTGAGTTCTTACTATTTACACAATTTAAAGCCGTAATAAATATCTAATTGTTTTCGGTCGAATATGGAGTTGCTCTTGTTTAGTTATACAATGTTTATAAATATCTGTCGTAATTCAAATTCGAATAAGATTGAAGTTGGTAATAGCAGATTTGGATTATTGTCATCCCAGCTGGTTCCTTTCTTTTTTTCTTTAGCCACTTCCCTTCGTCTAGAGTCACACCTTCTACATTCCCACCTTCTCATAAGCTAGACTGATAATGAGCAGTAGTTAAACGAGGTGCCAACAGCAGGAAGAAGATTTGCTGCGAGTATTTACTGATTGTGACTTAGTTCTGTTCTGTTTTCTGTCTTCAATCTGGTGCGGTATGTCCAGTTGGGAGATTCCAGCAGCAGTACCCCCAGTTCCGTTGGTATCTTGGTATGGGCACCAGTATGGCATAGTCCTTATTCTGGCTATGACATTTTAAGGAAGCAGGTCAGATGTGTCGTACTGGTTAGAACCCCTTTGTTTGTATTGTAGATGTGGGCTGGTTGTGTGGTTGGTCTCTCTGGCATATACATTTATTTACCTTACATATTTATCCGTACCCCCTTTCCGTCTGTCTTTCGGTAAATTCTTTGTCTTTGTCTTTATCTTTTCTGTCGTTTGCATCCCGCTTAGATGCTTGTCTTATTTTACGCAAATTGTTTTGATTTGTGTATATATTTCATTCAATATATCGCATGTATCATTTCAACTTCAACCGTAACCACTTTAGGGTTGAGATTAGCGAAATTGAATGTTGCGCCCCGAAATACGCGGCTGATTTACTCTGTACCTGATTTCAATGTGCTGACTATACTGCGCTATCACTCTGAGATAATTATTGTACATAGAATTAATAAATAAATCCTTTGTTATATTAGAAAAATCACTACAAATTTCATGTTTGGCAAATCTGAAAGCAAGAGGTGGAGTTAAAAACATAGAAGAGTAAGAAATGTGACAGTTATGCAGGGGGTGATGTGAGACCATACAGTGCGCAATAAGCTTTGCGCCACCGGGACACCGTTTTTTGAAAGGCAGATCATTCAGAGGGCCTAATAGAGACCAGACGTGAATTAAAAAGTTGAAACTGAGTGTAAATTGTCTGTGAGTAATGAATGGCAGAGTTAGTTAATGAGTCTGGGAAAAATTATATTAGAAAAGAGGCGGCACCGACGGAATGAGAGAAAATGACGACGAACTTGGGAGTGACATTCGAGTGACATTCATTGTCAATTTAAGCTCGGCGCCGGTTCTGGCCTTGGACAACATATAAACATGACGGCGGTCTCCATCTTTTGTCATCTAATAACAAATGTCTCCTGAACAAGAATATTATAATAAGGTATGTTTTTTTTAGTGTTTTATTTTCAAGAAAGGGACTAATATGTTTAGATCTCGACGGTGTTGGGAACAATAGGAACGGTACTGTGGTGCGTGCAACTGATTCCTCAGATCTACACCAACTTTCGGCGAAAGTCAACTGAAGGACTTTCGGCCTCGATGTTTTTACTGTGGGCAGCAGCGGGTGTGTTGTTTGGAATGTATTTCATTGTGCAACACACGTCTATCGCGCTGATGGTCCAGCCGGAGATTTTCACGTTTTTGTCACTCGTGACTATGAGCCAGTGTTTATACTACGGCTGCAAGTACTCAATATTCAAGACGATTGCAATTACGATCTCGTTCGCAGTTCTCTCGGCCGGATTACAGCTGGCGGCCATCATCCCGCTGCAAAAATCGAGTTTGTACAAGAACGACCCAACTCCAACGTGCTGGCCGCTGCTGCTGATTGGAATCCTGGCAGCGTTGTGCATCGTGGTTGGACTGATGCCGCCGTATTTCGAACTGGCGCGGAATAAAGGCCAGGTGATTGGCATCAACTTTGTGTTTCTCGCAATCGATTCGTCCGGCGCGGTGCTGTCGTTTGCGAGCCTGCTGTTTCCGCAAACCTTGGCGAACGGCGTCGAGCTGAAGAAAGATATTGTCGGCATGGTGTTGTACTGCATCATCCCGGTGATGGAAGGAGGAATCATGCTGTCGCATCTGGTGTGGTACATCAGGCTCGGACGACATCATCATGATCATCCAGTCGACAAGTTCGAAAAGTGCGTGTCCACGGACGACGACGTAGAACACGTATCGACATTGGCCCGCACAGTGTCGTACTGCTCTCCAAGGTTTTCACGCGTTTAGGTCGGACTGTGTTAGCATAGGTGTTTAGGCGTTGGCTGGGATAAAAAGTTAAAAAGTGTGCATTAATATCATTGCAAATAAACAATATTGAACCGTGAAATGCTTTTTTCATGTCCGCATAAAACACCGATTACCGTAGATTACCGTTAGATATACCATTAAAATCTGGCTCAGTTCTTGTCACCATGACGGCCGTACTGCTCTTCCCAAATCAGGAGCTTCCGCGTCAAGCCGTCCATCAACTCAAGACTCATCTTCTGAGTCCCAAACAAACTCTCAACCATAACGTCGTCAATCGCAACACTCGACACGCTCGAGACATTGACCGTTACTGACGCGTCCGGATGCCGGCGCTGAGCGTACATGCTCTTGCGTTCGTCTCGCTCAAGCGCCATGTCGATCTGGGTCCGGCTAATAAACTCGAGAATCGCAGCAACTCGCTTCCGCATTTCCGATAGGCTGCTCTTGCTCTGTGGGATCCGGGGCTTCGACGGCTTATCAGATCCATTGGCCGCAACAGATTGGGCCCGGCCGTTCATATTCGATATGTCGGTATCGTCATCGCGCTCGGCCGCCTGCTTTCGTGGACGCCGGTTGCGCGGAGGCGGATTATGACTCGGTGATTCCCGGACCGGCGACGCTACCTTATTCTCCATCTCATCCTCACGTTCGTTTGACAGACTCCGTACGTTACTCTCGCTGGTCTCAACAGCTTGCACAGTTTCCGGTGGAGTTTTCGTTTCATTACCACTTGCCTCACGATCATCGCGGTCATACTCAAATTCGGCATTATCCGACGCCACAGAATCGTTCGACCGTGATTGTTTCAACCCACTTGGCTGCCTACTCCGAGGCCTTTGAACATGCGCAACTTCATCTGCTGTTTCTGGCGGCGACTTGGTCGACCTCACTTGTTTCGAACTGCTGCGCTGTCTTGACGGTTTTTTGCTGCTGCTTCTCTGCGACGGCCGCTTTGCAAACTCTCCGTCAAGTTCTTCTCCGTCCTTGTCAGACTCGTCTTCACCCTCGTGCGACTTCACCACGTGATTGTCCTGATCATCTTTCTCTCGCTTGACCGGCGCCGCAGACTTAGTTACCCGGCGCCGTCTGTGCTGTCGGTGTTCCCCCGAGTCATGACTGTGGTCGGCGTCGTGGTCGCGGTCGTCCTCTGCAGCCTCGTCTGGATTGGGTTTCGACTCGTCATCGTCCTCGTCATTGCTGCCGCCATCAAACGCGGTCTGAGCAGCGCGCTTTCTGCCACGAGCTTGGCGTTTCGAATTCGCCGTCGTTTCGGACTCACTTCCAGTGCCAGCCCCGTTTGTTGCGACACCAGGCTCAACCCCGGTTTCATGTGCTGAGACCTCAAGTACTCGGCGCAATACTTCTTCGTAGTTTGAATCGCGTGAATTAAGAGTGGATCTGCGTTTGTGAGCAAGTTCGGCTGCGTGGCTGTTCCTTCTTGACGACGAAGACGAGGACGATCGTTGTTGACCGTTAGCAGATTCGGACCGAGACGTTTGACGTGAAGAGCGGTCACGACGACGATCTCGTTGTCGCTCACGATGTTGTTTGGCGGCATTTGCCTCGTAAATTGGAATGTACTTTGAAGTTTTGCTGCAAATCTGTTAGTGATAGTGGTATTACACAACCAAATATGACTTACCCACTCGGTCTTTGAACTATTAAATGAAGCTCAGGACGACATTTCTCACAAGCGTAGTCATCAGGTAAATTGTCGTCAGGTCCTATCCCCACACAGTAACCGTGTTGCCAAACTTGGCATTTATCACATTGAATGAATAGGCCGGAGTCGATGTCAGAATCGTCAGTTTGAAGTTCGTCATGGCCGCAAATGCAGCGAGTGATTTCTACCGCGTCCATTTTGCATTCAGTGTCGTGATGATTTACTGGGAAGAGTTGTGTGAAAGGAAGCGTTCGAGGCGAAAGCGTAGGAGAGCTGAAAGGAACAAGGTTCGAACCAGAAATCAAACCAGTTCAGTGCATTAATAATCCGGGTAACTACTGCAGGCAACCAACCTGGTCCTCGTTGAACATTCTCAAGCATTTCGACCGTAAACCACAGCACTCACGCGATGGCTCGACGAATTCTGCCGTTGCCGACTCGGGGGCACGCTGTCTGTAAAGTTGCAGATTTACCGACGCCGCCTCCAAAGCTGTTCCGGTTACCTCCGTCGCCGTCAAGTCTTTCGGTGGAAGAAGAGGACGATATTGACGATGATGTGGAGGAAGAGGATGATATTGACAGTCTCGATAGTCGATGTTATGGCTCTTCTGCTGACGGTGCACATGCTCATCGACAGGCATATGGTCAAGAACATTGGGCTGAAGGTGAATCATCCTGTTACTATTGTAGTCCACATTCACATTCTCATGAATATGACTTGGTAGAAGACCATGTTGCGTCAAACAAAAAGAAGCGGAAGATAAAGACGTCTTTGCGACTTCTCATGACTCATCCTTTAAGATCACCGACTTACGGCACAATTTCGACTTCATCTCCACTATATTTCTACGTTCATTCTCATCAGATGAAATCACAGCTCTCGAGGCACAAAACCCACAGACTTCACTATCTTAGTCACTCTCACTTTCGGCCAGTTTTATCCTCCTCAGATATAGAATCAGGTCGCGTGAAGAATGACGACGTAGCTGTCGCGAAGTTTCGTGATATTCATGCCAAAAAAGGTTTACCGGACAAAAGTGGGTTCGTTGCACCATGGCTCTCACACTTCACGTTCAAGTTCCCGTCTTCAATTTCGAAATCAATCGAGCATCGTCATTCCTTACTCTCGACTTCAGACGTACATCACACAGGTCAAGCTCCGTCAAGTCCACAAAGTATTATTGCGCCTACGACCATCCCAGCGCCAAACGTACCTCCGCCAAATATGTCTCCAAGCGATCAGCCACTGCCACAGTTACAGCCAGCTAGTCGACTACCACGACAGCGGCACCGGCCGCGGCCGAAACCAGGCGACCCGATCTGGATCTGCCAGTTTTGCGAGTTTGAAGACGTGTTTGGGGTCCCTCCGGTGTACCTTATGAAGCTGTACGACATAAACGAGAGGCGGGAACGCAAAATCAAGGCAGAACGGAAACGGCTACTTGAGAAGGCCAAAACGAAAGGCAAGAAGAACAGAGCAGGCGCGACAGCTGCTCCGGCTGGGTCTCCGGCCCCGACAACGCTGCCGCCATCAAACTCTGGAGTGCAAGGAACCGTGGTTGCAGAAGTACCTCCACGCCGTCCACTGGCACCTGACCCGTCTGACCCTGACGATGGCAAAGAAGGTACTGACTTTGACGACGATGATCCGACGTTTGAGCCAGAGCTGGCTCCGAGACCAGTCAAGTCTAAAAAAGCTCTTGCGCAACGTCTGAAACGACAGATGCGCAAGGCCAGTAACGTTGTATGAATTTCAAATTGTTTATTGCATTTTTGCTGTTTGTTTTTCTTTTATGATAGATTTTTAGTTGTTATTGTGGCATTATTCTGTACATATATTTAGTAATACATCTTGCTATTCCTAAGTGAAGTGTATAATCATCCTTGTTTCGCGCCAATAATCTACATATGTCAGTTTCTTTATCGTGATCATCATAAATCAGTAGTAGCGTACACTATCGGCTTCCCGCATCTCGCTAGCATCAACTGGCTGCATGTCCATTCCACTCTGCATGATCGCAAACGGTGTCGCAAAGAAGATCACTGATGTCGACAGAATCCACGCAGCCTTCAGCGATCCAGTCGCGAGTGTCTGCACTTTCGCGACCGCGCTCGCCATCGCCGGTCGATACTGCGGCGCGATGATGTCCTTCAAAGCCATGATGCGCTCCGCGAACGTTTCGTCAGCGTCGAAATCATCCACGTCGCTTGTCTCGGACTCGGTGTCGGAGACGTCGGAATAGTCCTCGTCCTTCTCCTCGTACGGCACTTCTGCACCCTCTTCACTGACTTTGACCGGTGTAATCTGAACCATTTTCTGTGAGGTTTTGGTGATGATGATCCTCGGAAGAGCTCAAACGAAAAACCTGCTGTGAACCGGTGCGGCTCACTCTCCCATGTCTCCTTAATGAGTTTAAAATTTTACAAAGATTCATGATTTATGTTGAGATACTGAATATAAGTATAAGGTATTCGGTATAAAATATCAATGATTGAACATCAATAGGCATAGCACACAATAGACAAACCCAATTTAGCAGAAAACAACAGCTCCAATGACTTATATTGAAAGTAATGCGAAATCCAAGCGGGATACAAACGACAGCAAAGACAAAGACAAAGACAAAGACAAAGACAAAGACAAAGACAAAGACAAAGAATTTACCGAAAGACAGACGGAAAGGGGGTACGGATAAATATGTAAGGTAAATAAATGTATATGCCAGAGAGACCAACCACACAGCCAGCCCACATCTACAATACAAACAAAGGGGTTCTAACCAGTACGACACATCTGACCTGCTTCCTTAAAATGCCATAGCCAGAATAAGGACTATGCCATACTGGTGCACATACCAAGATACCAACGGAACTGGGGGTACTGCTGCTGGAATCTCCCAACTGGACATACCGCACCAGATTGAAGACAGAAAACAGAACAGAACTAAGTCACAATCAGTAAATACTCGCAGCAAATCTTCTTCCTGCTGTTGCTATCAGTTTGGGTCATTACCGGCCAAGTCTGTAGAAACGTAGACAGTAGAAAGTGGGAAGTTGGTTGGTTTAAAAATACTCAAGGTACAAACCCCATGCATATACTATTGCGGATTAGGGCAACTTATAACAAGACACAACTGACAAAATATTAAGAGACTACATTCTATTAATTATACATTGTTCTTCACCATCATTGACTATTCTGGCCACTGGTTCTCTGCGAATGTAATAAGTCGCTTGATTGCAGTCAACCACTTTCGAGTTTTCTCATCGCTCATGACATGAGCAATTTGAACCGAGTTCTTCCCTTCATTGTCGAGTCCGGTGATGCGCTCGTTGGCGCTACGTTCGTGAATGCCGACTGCAATGACGCCAATTGGCCATGCCGCGTTTCCTATACTCAGTTTCAAATATGTATCGTTCGCGTTACGGTACGCTCGTTGCTGCAGGTGTATCATCAGCGTAGCCAGACTCGGGTAAATTTGTTCGTGTAGACTCTTGTTTCGGAGTTGTTCTAGTAAAGGCTTCAAGTATGCTCTTGTCTGTGCTAACATTGCGAACGCTTGTTCCGGAGTGTCTGCATATTAGTAATGTAACAGAACAGTCCAAAGTGACTCACCGTCTTTGACCACAAGAACACGTTCCCATTCCTTCAATAAAAAACGAATATATGCTTCCATTTGGAGGTACACTTTTGGTCTATCCGTCTTGACCTCGTTTCCAATAATACTATAGTCAATTGTACTCAGCACCTGTTCAATCCGCTCGTCAGAATTCTCAGCCTTGAACTCGGCCTTTCGCAAACGCCGTAATCTTGCCCGGTCTGATTCACTAAACAACCGGACCGGCTCCTTTAACTTCCGCAGTCGCGCAATAATTTGCTCCTCATTCAGCTCCGCAAGTTTCGCCAGTTCTGATTTTTCATCTTGGCTTTCTTCTGCAGCACTTGTTTCCGATTGATGATGATACTTCCCCTTTGCTTTCCTTTTCAACAACCGTTCTTCCTCCTCCTTCTCTTCTTTCAACCGTTTTTTCTCTAAATATTGCTGTGCAGACTCAAGCCGCTTTGCATTTCGATGCGCTTCCTCCTCCTCCCGCTCGCGTCTGCGCTTATCATGCTCAATCCGTCGTAATTCATCCCGTTTCGCTTGATCTTCGCGGTATTTCTGCAATCGCTCGCGCTCGACGTCACTCCGCCGGAAATACTTTTTGCTACTGTTATTGTCTTCTTCCTTCTCAATAGTATTTTCTGCTGCAGCTTTCTTTTTCGCAATTTCTTTTGCCAGCAACGCCGAGAAATCCATGTGGGCTGCACAATACTTGTGTCATATTTGCGTATCAACTGCAACAAAGTTCTAATTAAAGTTCGAATAAACTCCCAGCTGTGCCCTATTATCACGTGATTATATTACATAATGCATCAAGCAGTCACGACCCACACAAACTCTGTTTAGCGTGCGACCACAACGCCGGTCGTGGGTTGGGATCAACTAAAGGTGAATTGTTCGACTCTTCGACTGTTCCTTGTTCAGCACATCCGTCGACTCAATGTACGTATTCATAACAACAATAACAACACCCTCTCACTCATTCATATCTAACTAATATACTATAGATGCCACCAAAAGCAGCAGCAAAGCCGTCAAAGGCACAAATTTCTGCCTCAGCAGGTGGAAAGAAGACAAAGAAGAAATGGTCAAAGGGAAAGGTCAAAGATAAGGCCCAGCACGCCATCAACCTCGACCAGGCTACATACGACAAGCTTATCAAGGATGTCGCGACTTACAAGCTCGTCACCGTCTCGGTCTTGGTTGACAGAATGAAAGTCAACGGATCGGTTGCCAGAGCCGCGCTTAGAGAGCTCGAGTCCCGGGGTACCATCAAGCGTGTTGTCAGCCACAGCAAGCAGATGACCTACAGTATGTTGTATTATCAGTGATTAATTAATTGTGTTTCTAATTGTTTTAGCGAGAGCAGTTGCCGCTGCGGAGGAATAAATGTAAGATGAATGATTGGGTTGATTGAATTGTATATAGAAATGCTTTGATAATTCAACCATGGTCTGCACAACTGCGATGCGTATACATTTCTTATTCAATTTTTTAAAACGTCAGTGATGTTTTAAAGTTCTCGTCGAACAGCGAGCCCAAGTGGCACCTAACTACGTTGTCCTATTTGATAACAGTCACTTTTCACTGACATCCAGAGATCGTTATTTCGAAGACACTTGCTCTATTCGCTATACGGTGATGACTAGACTATATGCCAGATACAAGGAAATCCGTGGGAGTTCTACGTAAATGCATCACAATCTACTTGGAGTAGAACCTGCAGGAACTATTTCTAGTTACACTGCTGTGGCTGAATGTGATCATCATTTTCAAAGGTAGATTATCTACGAACCCATGGGTACGCCTATAAAGATATTCCTTGTACTATAAAACCATAATTCAGCAAAACACCGCAAAATCCAAACACAAATGATCCCAAGCCAACCCAGCGGAAACAAGTCATCAGCAGAAAAAGACTATAAAACCGAACAATCGATTTCAAGAGCACTATATTCGGAACGCCATTTAAGATAGTAATATATGCACCTTGCGGCTTCGTCCGTAGTACACTTGATTCGCACTGTAGGGCTGTGCACTTGTGTTTTATCGATGGTATCCACCTGGCGCTTAAACGAATAAACCACAATGATCTCGCTATCTATAAAAGCCAAATCGTTCTGTACTGTTCCAACGAGGTGCCTACGTTTGTCAGTATCATCAAATATCAGCACAACAAGACATTGTTACGGGCACTCATTTATTGTCACGGTTCTGGCCTCTACTGGACTGTCTGCGTCAATCAGTCCGAAAGCCGTCTCTAGTCCGTAAAGTCTCTCGGTAACAACCTGAATCTGGGCCGTCAAAGTCTCATTCGTCACCCGTGCTTTATCTCCCTCCTCCACCATCTTTTTGAGCACCTCTGTATCCGCACTCAAATTTCGGTTGTCGTAAATCAGTCGCTTGATCAAGTCATTGGCAAGCTCAATGTTGGTCACTGGCAATTCAATGACCTCTACGTTCGTGTCCGCCGTGCTTTCATCAGTGACACTCTCCGTGACGTTTTCAACCGGCTCGTCTTTAAGTCCGTAAGTCGATTTCTCATCAAGCTCATACTCCTTCACATCTACCAGCTTTTCGTCTGTGCCATCTGCCAACCCAGGCCTCTCCAACAAGTTTTCTGGCATGGCGGCATCTTTCGCTGACGAATCTTGCGACAGACTTGGTGTGAGAGGTGTAGCAGTATCCGGCGTTGCTGGCTTCGTCACAGCCTCTGCAGTCACCGTTCCAAATGTTTTCGAAGTCGGCACAGACTCAGTAGACTCTGTGGACCTTGCAGAACTGGCAGGTGGTACTGGTACTGTTGAGGAAGTAGTTGCTGTAGAAGTCGAAGCAGTCATTGTCGATGCCGAAGTAATTGCCGTAGAAGTCGAAGCAGCCGTCACCGCCGGTGCAAAGAGCGGCGGCTTTGAGGAAAACTTATCAGTCGCCGCTGCAAATGGAAAAGGTGATAATTTGTCCATAGCCGGCTGCTGTGGCTCTACTGCTGCACCACCAAACGAAAACATCGACCGCTCTGGCTCTCCTTCGGGCTTTGGCTGTGTACTGGGTGTATTTGAGGCTGAATTTGAATGAAAATTAGAACCAAAACTCAAGTTAAATGTCGCGGTCATTTCTGGTGTCTAATGAGCAAGCAATGTTCTCCCTCATGGTGCAAACATGAAATCTAATGATGACAAGTCGACAACGCCGAAGATCACAAACCACCATGATCAGATAAGGTTTGTATCCCCTAACCCTGTTTATTTGTTTACTCTTTTTGGGACCAACGCGACTTCAGCGCGTCTCCTCGCCCGTACCACACAAAACAAAAATCTTTCTGTGTTGTTCTCGCTGGTGTGATTTGAATATTGGACGACACAGATGACTGTTTACTCAAGTCGCGTGTTATCTGGTTCGCAGGCTGAAGACAAACAACCAGATATTGATTCTCCATCAAAATCACCAAAGTCTTCGTCTATTGTAAGAAATGCTCTGGCTCAGATTGGTTATGATATGAATAAATCTGTTATACATATACCCGTGACTCCGAAATTATCACGATCGTACTTATACTCTGATGACAGCTCAAGCAAAGATTCACCTTCAGACACTCACAATCGTCGGAATGATGAAAATATCACATGGACAGTCTCACCGCACCCTTCGTCCGACAATGATATATCGTATTTGGAAAGTATCAAAACCAGCACTAGTGAACTACATAGCGACGATGTCGCACTCTCAGCAACGTCGATCGACCCTGCCACAGAGCTGCTGTTGAGATATAACTCACAGCTTAAGCCTGACTCAATTGCAAGCTACATTCAATCATCAAACTCGAACTTAGGTCGCCCGCATCCAATTGCGCCATTACGGCGTGCGACAAGCACAGAGCCACAGAGGCTAGGGTCTGCAAAGAAGAGACGACGTTCTGAGACTGACCCAGAAAGGCTGCTGTTGGTGCCTACACCTACGGTTGACACGTCCGCCGCGCCCGCCGCGCCTGCCGTGTCTGCCGTGCCCATTGATGTCTCTGACACTGACAAAAAAGACTCACCTGTTGACGACTTTGACAATTTTGATTTCGATAGCGACGATTTCGGTTTGGTGGACCAAATCGAAGCATCGCGGAACTCTCCAGCATTGTCGCAGGATCAGAGCTTGGCACCTGTAAAGCCTGTTGAAGTCAAGGTTGAAGACGAATTTGACAGTCTGGACGAGAACTTCGATCAGGAAGAAATGGAAGACATCATGGCAAAATTGGAAACCTGTACTCATCAGACTACTACCAGAGTCAGCGACACAGTTCCGCAAACACGGTACCGTCGATTTCTTGTGCAGAGCGTAAAAATTTCCGAGTATACAGCAAAAAACGACTACAGACCAGTAGAAAAGGTAATCTATTTGAGATTTCTAATATAGCACACTTAGTTGATTGACAAGATCATAGAAGCCACAGATGAAGCTGAACGATTAGCATACATCGTAAAACTAAGGGAGGATTGGTATGACACAGCAGTTAGTCTGCACGACTACATTCACGTCATTGGCGTTACCGAAACTTCAGGACAACTTGTTGTCGACAACGCTGCAGGTTTGATCATCGTGAATCCAGATTATCTCGTGTCTTGTACCGTCGTTGCCGACCATTTTTTGTGCGGTAGGCGATCTGTCTTGGAACAGCGGGTCAGGAATCCAAGCGATGTGAATAAGTCCACCGTGTATGGTACGCTGATTCATGAGCTGTTTCAAGCATGTATGAAGGCCAAAGACTTTACTGACGGCTTTATGGAGAACGTGGTGGACTCAGTCATTCCGCAACATGTTGAAAAGCTGTTCTTTTTGGACGAGTCGATCGACAAAGCCAAAAACCATATAAGAGACAAATATGGGCTTATCCGAACTTGGGCCAGAAAATTTGTCTCCGCAACTGTCAGTATATTCTATTGATTGGTAGTATTGACTTTAATAAACTGTAGGATGAGGTCGTATCTCCAAGTACGACTGTGGTCGAGGTCTTGGATGCAGAAGAGCACATCTGGTCGCCAATGTATGGACTTAAAGGAAGTATTGATATGACCGTAATTGCCCGACTAGACGGTCAGAGCAAATGTACGGTGCCGTTTGAAATCAAGACTGGTAGAAACTCAAAGATCATGAGCCATCGTGCGCAGACTATACTATATACCTTGCTTTTGTCCGACAGATACGGTACGCGTTTAGAGTGCAACATTAATTATTACTTACTGTTTAGATGAACAAGTTCTGACAGGTGTGCTTTACTATCTCGATCTTGTAGAGACAATCAACGTGCCAGTTATTGGCAACGATGTCCGAGGCCTGATCATTGGACGGAACGCTGTTGCTGCAGCAACCAACGACTCGACCGCGGTCATTCCCATGAGCAAGCGACCAATGCTTTGTCACGGCTGTTTTTCGTCAAAAGCTTGCCTTGTTTATCACAAGGCACTTGAAGATGGCACGGCCGAAAGTAGTAACTTGGGTGAGTGGTTTGATGAGCAGACTAGTCATTTGCATCAAAGAGAGAAGGAGTTTTTGCGGCATTGGGATCGCTTGCTCACACTGGAAGAAACCAGTATGACTCGGTTTCGACAGGAGATTTGGTTAATGACTGAACGCGAGCGTGATAGCGTTGGTCGGTGTTTTTCATGCTTGCAGGTAGAGTCGATGCTAGCTTCGACTGGTATCGAGCACATCAATCGATACGTCTACAAGTTTTCACGGCGACAGTCTGCCAATATCGACACGTCTTTTTTGGAATACCAGATTAATGTCGGGGACCCCATTGTGGTGTCTGACAGTCAAGGCCATTTAGCTCTCGCTGCTGGATTTCTCAAGGAACTGACCGCTGATTCTGTCACAGTTTCAGTGGATAGACAGTTCGACGCAAACTACTACACCAGCACTATGGCAAGTCAGAACAGGGCGCATTACCGGGTCGACAAAGACGAGTTCAGCAACGGCATGGCGATGGTCCGCAATAATCTGGTTCAACTACTAGCCAAAGACGGAGTCAAGCAGACCAGAGAGCTAATTGTGAATCTGGAAACACCACAGTTTAAGTGCAAGCTTTTGGATTCACATAGGTTGCCTGTGGGCGAGCTAAATTGCGATCAGGTCCGGGCGCTGGAAAAAGTTCTTACAGGTTTGTTTTTATCCAAGTGTGTACAGTTGCAATACTCACCAAAAATGTAGCTTCGGACTATGCTTTGATTATGGGTATGCCTGGAACTGGCAAAACTACGACTATATCGCACATCATTAAAGCGCTGCTTGCGCAAAATAAGACAATTTTACTTGCATCTTACACACATACTGCTGTTGACAACATTTTGCTGAAAGTACGTGACCACTGCACAAAGGTTTTGCGTCTGGGTCAAATTAATAAGGTACGACACAAGCAAAACAGAAGGTTATGCATTTCCTGACAAGTATAGATACATCCTGAAGTCAGAAAGTTTGCATCTTTGCAACAGCAGTTTCCGGAGAGCTTTGAAGAGCTGAAGAAGTTTTACTATGATTCTCAGATAGTTGCGACTACGTGTCTAGGAATCAACAGGTAAGTTGCGAGCCTTCGTCAGATGCGTTTAAAAATAACACGTTTTAGTTATATCCTTCAACGACGGCGTTTCGACTACTGCATCATTGACGAGGCCTCGCAAATCACTTTACCCGTCTGCATTGGCCCGCTGCGGTTTGCAGACAGGTTTGTACTAGTTGGGGATCACAACCAGTTGTCGCCGCTCGTTCAAAACAAGGAGGCGAGATCGGGCGGTTTGGATGCAAGTTTGTTCAAGTTGCTGTCCGAGTCGCAGCCATCGGCGGTGGTGACGTTGGAGCATCAGTACCGGATGTGTGAAGACATCATGGCGCTGTCCAATACGCTGATTTACAACGGTAGGCTGAAATGCGGGAATGAAAAGGTTGCTAGGCGGACGCTGCCGGTGCCGCTCAAGAAGGAAGCGTTACACAAAATTCACAGAGATTCGGGATCTACATGCGAAACCGCTCATTGCTGGATATCGCATCTGCTGGACGAAAAGTAATTAATTCATTAGATGAGAGAATATTGCTAACAGAATTGAACAGATTAAAGGTTGTATTCGTCAATACAGATTCTGTGCCAGCACATGAAATCAGGAAAGAAGGCAGAGTTCAGAATGAGGTCGAGGCTTCTTTAGTTAAGCAGGTAAGTCAATTTCGCTGGTATTGGCAGCCATTTAGTAACATCTACATTAGTTTGCCGAATCTTTAGTTCTGAGCGGAGTACCTGAACAGTCGATTGGTATCATATCAGTCTATAGGGCGCAGTCAAAGCTTCTGTCGCATGCGATGAAGGGTCATCCCGATATTGAGTTGCAGACGGTCGATAAATTTCAAGGCCGGGACAAAGAATGCGTCTTGATTTCTCTGGTCCGATCGAACGACGAGCTCAAGGTTGGGGACTTGCTTACAGACTGGCGTCGGTTAAACGTGACGTTCACGCGTGCGCGGAGCAAACTGGTCATTTTTGGATCAAAACGCACGCTGATGACAATCAGCATTCTGGCCAAGTTTTTCGACTTGATCTCAGAGAAGCGATGGGTGTATAACGTGCCTGCGGACGCGCACCTGATGCATCCGAGGTTGCTGAATCAGGCTCCGAGGTTGAATGATGAAAACAATGGAAGGACGGCACGAAAGGCCCTGGTCAAACTCGGAAGCTCGGTTTCAGGGCGGCCCGTGTTGCGAGATATCTTAAATGACATAAGGCAGTGAACATGTACTTATAATTTATAGTAATATATAGCATCAATACGGGTAACAGTCCTGCGAGTCAAAACCGTTTATACTTAGATTAAACTACAAGTACAAACTCCGGCTTATTTATACCCGTCACGACACGGTCGTCAGGGTGTACAGTGCACAAACCTTGGGAACACGATGACGAGGATGATGACGATGAGTACCTGCGCCACATGTATCTTCCGCGCCACGCCTTGCATCGTGAATGCACTGCCACAATCACTCCTAGACATTTGAAATTCGTGTACGGCAAATCCAAACAAAGTGTCCAAAGTCCTCTTCTTGCGCGGCACGATTCGGCTTCTTTTAGTTCCAATCAAAATAAAATAAATCTTCGCGGATCAAATCGATCACAAAGAAGTGTTCTGTGATTGTTTACGCAGCTTCACATCGATTTTTGATTGTTCACAGTAAACAGTTTCATAATGTCATCCACAAATACTCCATACGACCCCTATGTCCCTTATGATTCGCCATCAGCAAGCGGCGGCCCAAGTCGGACTGCTGAAATTCAAGCGGTAAGTGATGGAATACGATGCGATTGCACCGGATAGACTCGTTCGGCTGGCTGATTTGGTATTTATAGCAACTCGATGATACCGTTAATATAATGAACGACAACATCAACAAGGTCACAGTCAGGTACGACTAAGTTTAGTAAATGTTTATGATGAATATGGGTTCTGATGATGCTATAGAGGTGGACATATCTCTGATCTACGAGACAAGACCGACAATTTAGTAGTATCTGCCCAGGGTTTCCGTCGAGGCGCAAACCAGACTCGACGGAGCATGTGGTGTAAGGATATGAAAATGAGAGTTTGTTTGATTGGGTAAGTTTTGTGTGTGTGTTTGGTTGATTGAGTAAGGACAGTATTTAATTTGCATTATAGTGGTGTCGTTATTCTATTGATTGTCATTATTGTTCCAGTTGTCCTGCATTTTGCCAGATAAGCATTTCCAAGCGAGGAGTCTAATATATAAGAAAGAATTGGGCGGCTTGAAAAGGAAAACGCGTTTGATGTATCGATTGTTGTAGCATAGCACGGTGCTACATGACTTCCTTCTAATTTTTGATGTTCCCCTACATGTTGTATCCTGATACGTTAGATAGTTTGTTGTTATTATTGTTATCCTTGTTTTTAACTTGTCACATTACTCATTGCTCTTGAACTATGTTTCCGGTAGACCATGTAATAGTAATGAGTAATGTATTACAGTATTCTATGTAATCCTTTGCTTGGACTCAATTCTTTGGATAGTTTAAAACAAATGTAAAAAACAGTTACTCAACAGACTTCAGCCAGACATACTTATATCAATCGTGTCCGCTATTCGACTAGACCGGTACGTGCCTTGGTGTAACTAATAGAATCCGAAGTGGCCCTAAATCACTACAGCTCGTTAATTGAATGTTCCTAAATATTCTGCATCAATGCTGCAGATCAGAACAAAATTAGTCACATCCCACCAGTACTTTATAAGAGATTAGGCAATAATCAAAAGCAAAGGCTTTCGAGCGCAAATTATATCATCACAAGCACAGCATATCTGACCAGATTCGTGTTAAATCAGTCGTACATACCTCAGCAGAAGCACATTCAGATTTTCTCCTACTCAAATGTGTATAAACCAATAGGATCACCTGTTTGATTAGAAAGAGTTTGTCATTGTCTTCACAGTTCATGTCAATTACTGATAGACAGCGCTCAAATCAGTCTTCATGTATCTTCACAGTTGACAGTAATAGCCAAAACAGCACAGCAATAAATCTGACACAAGAACGGTAGACACACAAAACCAATTCTTCTCGTCACCAAAAAACATTTTTGACCGTCAATCCTTGTTCAGTTAACGTGAGGCTCTTCTTGCATCTGGAGCTCAGTAGTAGCGAGTTCATCCAAATTAGGTCACAACCCTACATGATGATTTTTGGCGTATGCGTCGTGACTGCGTATTTTCCACCGTGAGCCCCAACCACCACTTTGACAACGAACTTCACGATTCCATATCCAGGCTTTCGATATCAACAGAACAGACGTCGCTTCAACACACACATACACAAAACCAAAAATGTCTGAGGATCTTACTACTGTCAAGAGTGCCCAGTGGCGTCTCGTTGAGGTTGGCCGTATTGTTCTTATTGGCAAGGGTCCATCAGCTGGAAAGTTGGCTGCTATTGTCGAGATCATTGACCACAAGCGTGTAAGTGTTCACATTACAGAAATTAGCAAAGAAGCAGCAGGCTGATGTTTGTTATAGATTCTCGTTGACGGACCTATTTCCGGCGTTCCAAGACAGTCGATTCCTTTAGCCAAGGTCACCCTCACTCCTTTGGTTATCTCCAAGTTGAACCGTGGTGCTCGCAGTGGAACTCTCACAAAGTGCTGGACTGCTGCTGGCATTGATGAGAAGTGGGCCAAGAGTGCGTGGGCACAGAAGATTAAGAGCCGGGAAATTCGACGGGGTCTTTCGGATTTCGACCGGTTCCAGGTTCTTGTTTTGAAGAAGCAGGTATGTTATTTTGTGAACTCATACTATAAACATATTGCTAACAAATGCTATAGCGACGGTACGCAGTCAACAAGGCTGTTGCTAAGGCTACAAAATCGGCGTAGATTGGGAATGTTCAATATCGTGTACAGTGAGACATCAAATAAGTTCATATTATGAATAAAAACCATTTTCATTATAGCTATATCTGACAAGTACTTGAAAAATCTGTCAATTCACTCACACCCTACGGGTCCACCGCGTTTACCATTACGTATTCAACTGAAGTCACTACTGTCTCTTTATCAGAACATTGTCTGAAAGTCATTTTCTCGTCTGCTGTTGTTCCTCTGTCCTTGTCTGTTCAGATTCATGCTTCCATCTTCCAAAATAGATGGTGCCTTGGTGTGCTTAAATGTAAATCCCACGAAAGCACTTCTGTTCATTGGTTCTGACCGGTCTGCAAGTTTCTCAAGCTGTGCTTGCTTGTCATGCACTTCCTTATACTTTGCCATATCGTCTTGGTTCGAGAAGTCGTCAAAGTAGCCTGCATCAACATCGGAATCCAACTGTGGAATGAATGGAGGCTATTTGAAGTTAGGTAAGTAATAAAGAATCACACCAGGCAGTGGTAATTACCTGGACTTGGCGAATGTTGACCCAGTCGACTTCGTTAAAATAAAGATGGTTATGAATCTCATGAATAGAATGGATTCGATTTTGTGGATCCGCAATTAGTCTAATTCTAGGTTAGCCTCGAGCTATTAGGGCCATAATTAAGCAAATCATACCGAGTGATAAAATCCCAGGTGCGGTCACTAAATGCGTACTGGTTGTTGTCATACACAGGTCGCTTTAAAACTTCTTTCCAACATCGCAAATTGGAATACGTCTCATTCATGTTCTCACCCGCAAATGGTGGATATCCGCAGAGTGTTTCGAACAGCATGCATCCTAACGACCAATAGTCAATGGTGTAATCATATGTCTTGCCTTCCAAAACCTCGAGAGCCATATAGTCGGGTGATCCGACAATTGAGCTTGCATAACTCATGTCCTTCTCACGAAGAGACCGGTACATTGTTTGACGTTCGGTAATTGAACGGTATGTCACCTTCATGTTTTTAACAGCATCGAGCTGTTTCATTTATTAGTATAGAAAACGTCACGGGCGCGGCGCTACATACCTTAACTCGCATACTCTCTACTCTGTCTTTGCTGAGGGCACCCGCTGAAAGACCAAAGTCAGCCAGTTTGATATGGCCAGTTGCGTCAATCATAAAGTTTTCAGGTTTCAAGTCTCGGTGAATATATCCCAACTTGTGTAAACTTTCAATTGCACAAAACATTTCACTGATGTAGAATCTGGCATGTCGAGAGCTTAGAATTCCTGTGTTATTAAGCAGTGTTCGGTAATCTCCACCAGGGACATATTCCTTGTTCATGTCAGTTACTTCACTTCTGCATTACTCCATAACTCACCATTGCCAAATAGATGTGCTCTGTGTCCTGAAACGCATACAAAAGTTTGACTAGCCATGATGAGTTCGCGGCAGTTAAAATGTCTCTTTCCGTCAAGACGTGCCGAATCTCAACAAGTCAGATCTTAGGTCCTGCTCAAAAACAATACACATACCTCATCTAACTTGAACAGCAAGCTCTTCTTCATCACTTTGAGAGCGCAAATTTCCTTAGTATCACCTTTTCGCGCCAAATAGACCTTTCCATAACCACCCTGGCCAACTTGCGTCAAAAGATCAAAGTCGCCATAGCGCAATCTGGTTCTGCGCTTTCGCAGATATGCTCGCTCACGACCAGTATATGATCTCCATTGTTGCATTTGCTCGTCATTAGGTAACCCGTTCACGGAGTTTTTGAACTTCTGCAGTCTGATCTGACGATTGTGCACATATGTCAAAAGATCATAGTAGTAATCGAGGAAATCTATATCTTAGAATTGCATACAACAGAAAGTTTACAAAAGCTCACAAATTTGAGACGCATTGACAACTCGTTTCACTTTAGGATCATTAAGCTTGCGTATCTCCTCTGGAGTCAGTCCAACCGGACGGGAGACTTTCCCAAGCGAACCATAGCTATTATCATCCTCATTATACAAATTCTCGCTCTTGATGTGCGAGTCACTTGTATTGTCAATACGAATGACCGACGTTACATCCTCCTGATTCTTGTCCAAAGGTACAAGTTTCAAGCCTCCTGGCCGCTCTGAGCTTGCACTCATGTTGAACCCATTCAAGTTTTTGGATAGATTTTCCACGCTTGCATTTTCGGATGAACGATCTGGTCCTCTTTTAGCCGGAGAACCTAAAAACCTAGAAGATCCTGTTTGAAATGGAAGCGACATTATGAGCACAGTTGAAGTACGTATGATGGTACTTAAAACTCAAGCAAAATATCTCTAAGGGAAGTGGCCGTGAGCTTTCTACAATTTATGAGGTTCAGTGGGATATCATTTCAGCCGCTCGTATGTAAACAAACATGCTTATTGCATACTAAACCCGGGTAAATTAAGTTGTTATGGCAACTAAAAATTGGGTACTGTTTAAGGTTTAAATATCTGAATGTCACGTGCAAGAGTGAAAATGACTATTTTGCACCTTCGAACACCGAAAAAATAGTAGAAAACCTTTACCCGCCACTTAAGAAGGCTTGATTTGATTGTGGTTTGAGTATTCACTGTCATCAAGAACTTTTTAAAAGTATAGTGACTTATGGTTATGATTTTGCGACGGGAAAGCGCTCGCTTTGCGCGATCAATCCCGAGTCTTGCTCGACTGACTCGGGTTGGTCAGAGTGCAGCTAATACTAGAACTAGCATTTATAACACAGCTAGTCCTGCGGTTTTTACTAGAAGTAACTCTACTAGATCGACCGTGATTCAACTTTTAAACAATATTGGAAGTAAGAGAGAAGTTGAGCAGTACTTGCGATACTTCACCTCAGTTAACAGGTATGCGATATGCTTTTTGCTCAGGGCATTAGTGATACTAACGATGGGCAAGTCAACAGTTTGCTGTGATCAAGGTTGGAGGTGCAATTATTACACAGAACTTACCTGAGTTGGCGTCTTCACTAGCATTTCTGAATCATGTCGGACTTTTCCCTATTGTCTTGCACGGAACCGGACCTCAGATCAACGAAATTCTTGAGGAAGAAGGTGTTGAACCAGAATATATTGACGGAATTCGTATTACTGACGGGAAAACTATGAATGTGGTTCGTCGGTGCTTTTTGGAGCAGAACCTGAAGCTTGTCAACGCGCTTGAGCAGCAGGGAGTGCGTGCCAGACCAATCACGGGAGGCGTTTTCACAGCTGATTATCTGGACAAAGAAAAGTACAAACTTGTTGGAAAGATTATCTCGGTGGACAAAAGTGCTATTGAGGCCAGTATCAAGGCCGGTGCTTTGCCTATTCTTACAAGCTTGGCCGAAACTGCGGATGGACAGATTTTAAACGTCAACGCTGATGTTGCTGCCGGAGAACTCGCACGTGTTATTCAGCCATTGAAGATTGTGTACCTGAATGAGAAGGGTGGTCTGTACAATGGCGAGACTGGAGAAAAGATCAGCATGATTAATTTGGACGAGGAGTATGAGGGTCTGATGAAGCAACCATGGGTTAAGTACGGTACCAAGCTCAAAATCAAGGAAATTCACGATCTTCTCATGTACTTGCCGAGATCGTCGTCTGTTGCTATTATCTCTACCGGAGACCTGCAGAAGGAATTATTCACAGACTCTGGAGCCGGAACTATGATTCGTCGCGGATATAGATTAATTATCCGAAATAGTTTAGATGAGTTTCAATCGCTGGAAGACTTCAAGACTGCTTTGATCAGACATCCATCATTCAAAGGAAGCTCAGTTGCTGTCGATGACTACGTTTCTGAATTAGGCAAGAGCAAGTTCAAGGTGTTCGCCGACGAGCCCTATGAGGTTGTTGCAATCCTAAATGAGACTGTTACTGGTGTTCCCACGTTGGACAAATTCAGTGCAACACCTGAAGGATGGCAAAACAATGTTACCGACAACGTGTGGAATGCTATCAGAGCTAATACAGAAATGCTGCAGTGGGTTGTTGATGAAGACAGCGACAGGGCAGCATGGTTTTTTGATCGTGCAGATGGATCTTTTGTTAGAGACGGAAAAATTTTGTTTTGGTATGGCGTGCAGTCGACTGACACCATTTCAGAGGTGATCAAAGAATTTTCTGAATCGGTGCCAAAGTCATATAAGGCTCGTGCGATGCCCCAGCAAGCTCGTTTGTTTTCAACTTTGGCCAGGCCCACTGCTGGACGGACCATCGCGCAAAAAGGTGTTCGTGGATACAGCACTAAGAGCACTAAGGTTGCTAAGATTGCGTTGATTGGCGCACGTGGCTACACTGGACAAGCTTTAATTGAACTGATTAACAACCACGCATACCTTGAAATTGCACATGTTTCGTCTCGGGAACTCAATGGAAAAGATGTTGAGGGCTATACCAAGTCGGCCGTCAAGTACGAAAACTTGCAGGTTGAAGATGTTATTCGATTGGAAAAGGAAGGAAGCGTAGACGTCTGGATCATGGCTCTACCAAATGGAATTTGCAAGCCCTTCGTTGACGCCATCATTGCAGCTGAAGGATCTGGAGCGATTGTTGATCTAAGTGCGGACTATCGATTTGACAACACTTGGGCTTATGGTCTACCTGAGCTTTACGATCGGATGGCTATTTCACAGGCCAAAACGGTTGCCAACCCTGGCTGTTACGCTACCGGATCGCAGCTCACTATTGCTCCTTTGGCTCCTTACATTGATGGTCAACCAAACATCTTTGGCGTTTCCGGATATTCAGGAGCTGGCACCAAGCCTTCACCAAAAAACGATTTAAAAGTCCTTAGCGACAACTTGATTCCTTATGCTTTGACCGATCACATTCATGAGAGAGAAATCTCTACGCATCTTGGACTGCCAGTCTCATTCATGCCTCACGTTGGACAATGGTTTCAGGGAATCACTTTGACCGTGTCTGTGCCTCTGTCAAAGAAGCTAACGGCTCGGGATCTGAAGACCATTTATGAAGAGAAGTACGCCGATGAGCCGTTGATTAGTGTTGGAAGCGAAATTCCATTGGTTAAGGACATTTACGGAAAGCATGGTGTGGTAAGTTCTTTACAAATTCATGTTGAGATAGTTGGAACAAAACTGACAACGTGTAGTCCATCGGTGGATTCAGTTCGCATTCAGCACAGCCCCGTGCTGTTGTAGTCGCAACTATCGACAATCTGCTGAAAGGCGCTGCAACTCAGGTATATTTCAACAGTTTCATAATACAGTGAACAGTTTACTGAACAATTTAGTGCGTTCAAAACATAAATTTAATTAGAGGTTACGATGAGTTTGAAGGTATTCCGCTTAACTAAGGTGTTTGAGGGTAACGGTTGTATTTCTTCATGGTACATACGCGCATTACATAAAATGTTCACTAAAGCGATAAAAGTTTATTTTCTTGTTATAGCAAAAAAGTAAGTCGATCTTAATCATACCAATATGCCGTAGATATCACGGAATACATAAAACAAGATCGCTTCAAATGAGCAAAAACAATTATTCTTCTTCCTTTGGATCGCCAATTCCGTCCTCGTTAATGGTGAAGACGCACTCGGATTCAGGTAGGCATGGCGAGTCGTAAACCTTGCAGATTCGCTGCTCTCCTCTGCCTTTTTTCAATGATAATCTAAAAAATTGTGAGCTTGAAATGTGGCACAAAATTTATTGCAGCGCTTACCTTGTTGTAGAGGAATGCGCTAAAATGTTCTATGAAAAGTTAGTCAGAAATATTTATGCTCTTTAAGCTACATACTCCTCCAATAGGTTTTTTTGGATCGGAATTGTACATGCCCGCACCACCGTCAACTTGAGCAACGACCTGATTCGTGATTACGACGGCAATACCAAACTAGGAACTATTAGAACTACCATATGTGTTTATCAACAGCTTTACCTCATCGGCTAATCGTTGAAGAGTTCTCAAAAACTTGGCGACATGCATTTGTCTAGCAGCAAGCTCTCCACGACCGCTATAATCAGTTCTATACAGAGACATGATACTATCAACAATCAAGATTGAAAATCTGCGGTACGTTAACATCAGTGACTCTGCGTATCGAAAATTATAGTACCTTGAGTTTGCCATTAGTGTAGCGGAATCGTTCAACAACTGTAACTGATGGTCCGCATTGTAAGCTCTAGCGTATGCAACGTTATCAAGAACTTCCTGGCCATTTAATCCAAAGCGTTGAGCAATAGACAACAATCGAATAGGACGAAAAGTGCCTTCAGTATCGATATACACGCACTTTCCTTCACCGCCACCCATGTCAATCGGAAGCTACTCTCATTAACGAGAGCTTACAGAATGACGACGCTGTGCTTACTTGACATGTCACAGCAAGAGTGTGGCAGAGCTGACTCTTTCCCGTTCTGAATTCGCCAAAAATCTCAGTAATGGACCCAGTTTCAACGCCTCCAGCGAGCAAAGTATCAAGCTGCTTTGATCCAGTGGTAATAGATATGAGCTCACTACGACGTTGATGATATTCAGTCGCAGTTGTGAATCCCATAGGTACTAGCTTGCAAGCTGCAATCGTTAAAATCAGACTATTAGTGGAGCATTTAAGCTTACCTTCGGTAAGAAGCTTATCAGCCTTTGACTCTGAAATGCCTTTAATGGCGAGCAACGTTCTTTTGGGTCTGCACTACTCAGCGAATTTTCTTAAATCAAACTTGATTAGGACATACGTGTAAGCAATAGACTCGACAGTATTGAATCCAGCTTCTATAATTTTTCTTATATCAGAAGCAGATATTCCGTTTCCCTATGCACGAGTCAATATGTCGTTTTAGAAAAAATAATTACTAATACTTCTAACATCGAGAGCGGAATTGGCCCTCCAGCACCCGCTTCCTCTTCTTCAGTAGGATAATCATCTCGTACGCTCGTCTCATCTTGTGAAGTCATTGTGGCAAATTAAATAACAGAAAAGCGGTGTATATGATGATGTGGTGGTGGTTAAATACAAGTTTTTTGCGCCGTGAAAAATGGCGCCAAAACGGAAATTCGCGTTAGAACAACAACAAAACAAGCCGCGTAAACAACTCTGACGCGTAACCTCGTGAGCAACTAGGGTTAGGCTTGCTTATGGTGTTTACTACCCTAAACCATACGGTTGAACACTTGCGGTCATCAAACTCCCAACACGTCGACTCGGTTGAACTCAGCTTTTTGTTTACCATGTTTTATTCGCAGGATATCCTGACAAATGGATCAAATGGTTTGGCGACAGTCTGGTATATATTTTATATTTCTTTTGCTGTTTCAAATTAACAATGCAGGCTGGTGGCAACATTAGGCACAAAGTCGTCTTTAAAACGCGTCCATAAGAAGGTACTTGCGATGGCTAAAATATAACATGGCGCTGGAACATTTAGGAAATATTGGCAGTATCAGTAGTGAAGGCATGTGATGCTATACTCAACTCGCCACAGCCTTTGGCGCTACGACTGAATTCAATTCTGTTATACGGAGTGACGGCTATTTTTGGCCATCAGTCAACTCTGTTATTCTGTATAGGAACATAAATTGCATTGACTTTTTAATGTTGACATTAGCTTTAGCGGACGTGGCGGCAGTTTACTCACATTTTAAACGAGCAATATCACACAGCTATGTTAGCGCAAATCTCTCGCCCGACATCAATACTTCAGTCCAGTCTTCTAAGTAGTTCTGTTGCTATTTGTGTTTTGAGAAACTTGCTAAACAGAGTATCACTACAGACGCGATATTTTTATACTACATAATGACCCGAACTTTTCAATTAGCTTTGGACTACTGCCCCCAATTCCTCTGGATTTCGTAACCTCTACCACTACTCAGGCCCACAAAATCGCGACTGACTTGAGCAATTTCAGTTTGAGATCAGGTGATATGTCGGAGATTGACTTACCTAGTTCGTTGGCAGCTGACGCCATGGATAACTATGCAAGGTCGCTATCTGACAGTTTCTTCATGGATGAAGCGGAACCTGGGCAAGTGAGCTTTGAGTTTGGTGAGGAAGGGCACATTGTCGATATAGACAATCCGTCAATAAATATCAAAAGCTCTCGGCCGTTTTCAGAGGATTACAGTGAGACTTACGGTTACGATAGATTCCAAGCTGTAAGTTTGCCTTCAAAAATGATTGACATATTCTAATTGGATCAGTCTGTTGGAGGGAGCGATCCGGTAATATTTGATTATAATGACGCTCCGTATAGAATTGAGGAGAACGGAGAAGGTCTCGAATTACATATTCCAAAACAAGAGGAATCAGAAGATGAATTTGATCCGACAGTCAGGGCCCCAAAGCGGCGAAAACTGCGGAGGCTTGTGCAGTCTGACGCGGTTCTGCAATTGTCAATCGAGGATTTGCGAAGTTCGCGCGATAACTACATAGAGAGTATGAGACTAACACAAGTACTTAAGGAGCAAAAGGCAGCCGAACGGTTAATGCGAGCATATGCTTCCGACTACTTTGTGTATTGCAAAAAACTTCAAGGCGAGCTTGCCTCCACATTCACTGGACCAATCAGTTCATACAAGCGTGTACTTGAGACCGGTAATGGACCGGAGGAAGAGTCTGTTGGGCAAAACCGGGCAGCAGCTGACTTAGACTTTGAAAGAACTCATAACAATCTAGATGAGGGGCCTGACTATGGTATAATCAGCGACGGAATTGAGATTGGGGCTGATGATGTTTGTTCATGCAGTACTGACTTCCACCGTGATATAATACTAATGAAGACAGGATATCGAATTGCCCAGACAAGTTGATTCGGACGAGGAGTTACAGTTTGGCCAATCTTTGTCGCTTCTGCCCTGGAATGTTAGTCATGACGCGGAGCAAACATATCTCAGGCCAGGTCGGCGGAGTACTGGATCGGGCATGTCGCTCGGGACAAGTACATCAACATCGCTTGGACAGTTAAGCAAAAAAAACTCGGCACGACGCTCCATGTTGTCAGGCGGTGCAAATATTTTAGACGACTTTATTGAAGGCACTCACAGCGAATCTCTTTCGGATGGTGATTACGGATAGCAGGTCTGACTTGATTCAGAAATGTACTGACGGTACCATAGTAGCACCGCAAGGGAATGCAGAGTTGTCATTTTTGCAGCGAGACAGCCGTAACTTCTTTGAGTGAGTATGGTGCATCAAATGGAATACGACTGACCTACGTCTTTAGCTTCGTCATGATGAAGATGGACACGCAGAACTCAGATGTGCTGAAATTTACTGACTTGGTTAGCCCTGAGACCTGCTTACCCCCTGTGGCTGCACAGGGCTTGATGCACATACTCGCACTCGCTAGTGCTGGTGCGGTTGCTGTAGAGCAGACCGAAGCATTTGGACCGATCAGTGTCAAGCTTGGTTATGACAGGTTTTAGCCTCTAACAAATATCTTGCTTACATTTTGCTGAAATTTTGAAATAAAAATAGCTGAATTTCGTGGTGATTATAAAATTTAATTATAACCTCTTTTATATCATCGAATGCGTCGTTGTACTCTGTTGCCGAATAATTACGTAAAGCATTTGAATTTTAAAAATTGTGCGAGTATAGTTTGAGCAAACTCCCAACACTGTCTCCAAGATTCAAATCCAAGTTTATAACGCCAAAGCAACACACGACACCGTCAAAATACGGAACTGGCTGTGCCTGACATAAAATAATGTCTCGAGTAGGAGTAATGGTGTTAGGCCCCGCCGGCGTGGGAAAGGTAATGCAGCACGAGGATTTCAGATCAGTAGCTAACACAATATTCACAGAGCACGTTTTGCTCCTCCCTGCTGAACTATCTACAGAGCATAGGCCGGAGGGCGCATTTGGTGAATCTCGACCCGGCTGCAGAGCCGGGTGAGTATGAATTTACGATTGATATTCGAGACTTGATTTCGCTTGAAGATGTCATGGAAGAAATGGCGTTTGGCCCGAACGGAGGACTACTGTACTGTTTTGAGTATGCGCCAATTTAAACTACATGAGAAAAAATCACTGACGCAGCCAATAGATTTTTGATGAACCATCTAGACTGGTTGGACGAGGAAATTGGAGACTACGAAGATGAATTCTTAATATTTGATTGCCCAGGTAAGCTAAACCTAAGACGTGATGGACGTTATTAACAATTTAAAAGGTCAAATCGAACTATATTCACATATTCCAGTCTTGCCAACGCTGGCCAAACATCTTACCCAGAATCTCGGGTTCAATCTATGCGCTGCGTACCTACTCGAAGCCCCATTTGTAATCGATAAGCCCAAATTTTTCTCTGGTGTGATGAGTGCTATGTCTGCAATGATTTTGCTAGAGCTGCCCCACATCAACATTCTCAGCAAACTAGATCTGATCAAGGACGAGATGTCGAAACGAGAAATCAAACAGTTTTTGAATCCGGACCCAACATTGCTAAGTAGCATTGACTCGGGCACGAATCCAAAGTTTTATAGTCTAAATCGAGCATTGGTTCAGTTGATTGACGACTTTGGAATGGTGCAATTCTTGCCTTTGAACTCGGGATCACCAGACAGTGTCAGCACAATATTGAGCTATATTGACGACATAACCCAATGGGCAGAATCACAAGAGCCCAAAGAACCAAAAGATGAAGAAGTTGAAGACGACGATGCGTTCGGAATGCTTGCTGCAGGCGCAGGAGAAGAATGAAATGTAAGATATACCGCCAGGACTTGATTCTGATGTACAATATTCACAATCATATGTATCATAAAGAGTATAAATTACATGCATGTATTTTTCACTTTTCATCCTTTACAGGTACAGACACCAGAATCTCTTTTTTGACCTTAAACACATCCTTTACGCTGGCTGACATTGGCGGTTTGACCAGTCCTGATGTGGCAGCAGCCTTAGAAGCCTTTACCGCTGTACTAGTAATTTTCAGCCGTTTCGTTGGAGAAGGTGTTGGTGTGGTACTAGACTTAAGCTTCTTTGTTGGAGTGTCTGGCTCTATTGATTTTGGCTTCCTTTTTCGGGGTGAGCTTTGTAGAGCAGCATAGTCTTCAGATTGTTCCCACCGATTTAGGACTTCCGGAATGTCTTGACAATCACCGGTAAGAATCAAGTCAAACAATCCTTCAAACATCTTCACAGAAGGTGGCCCATCTATATTGACCCATATGGCTACACCACCTGCTGCATGAACAGATTGCGCCATCTCTTTGACAATTCTTCGTACACCAGGTACTTTCAAACTTGTCCCAACAACCAACAACGCATCGGGTCGTGACTTCAGATCAGAAGCGGTTACTTTGCCAATTGCTTCTCCATCCGGATTAAACTCGTTATAGAGCACGACTCGCGGTCGTAATCGTCCAATGCCCTGTGTTCTTTTTCCTACAACTTCTCGAACTTGATCCAAATCTCTGCATTCTGAGCACTCAGGAACATCATCATTGTGAAATACTTTGGGATCAAACGGTGCCATCCACCCGCACTTAGCACAAATCATATTCTGTAATCCTCCATGCAGTTGGATTGTTTTGGGCCATGGAGCTCTACTTGGCAGCGGTACTACTGTATCGAGCCCAGTTAAAGACAGTTCGATGCCGTCAACATTTTGCGTGTATAACCGTAGCAACCTATGCTCTGTTGATAGCAGTGATAGTAGTCTGTGAAACGAGGTCCCACTAGCGCCTTTGCTGATATTGTGTAATGAGCTGATCATTGAGTGAAAAATAGCAGTTGTTTCCTTGTCTTTGTATACAGAAAAATCAAACATTGACTGCCCACTACCTTTCAACTTGTACTCGTTCTTGACACTCTGAAATACTCCTGTACTAGACCGGAAATCTGGGATTCCTGCTTGAACTGAGATACCCGCCCCGACAACAACAACCAGCTTTTTGCTGCTGCGTATCACATGATGCAACGTCTGAACATATTCACTTGCATCGTGAGCATCTTCTGTCGAGAGTATGTAAGGTCCAGGAGTCTTTGGTTTCGGCGGCGACAGCTGTGATGGCCGCCTTCGAATCGACTTCTTAACTGGACTTAAAGTTTCTGATATAGCCGGCGACTGTACTTCTATCGACTCTTGCGACATATCTCAAACTACTTATTTGGTGATGGCTTGGCCTTAAACTGCCTCTAAAGAAGTTTACACTACCAGTGCTGTAACAAGTTGCACTATATAGTTTGCCAATTGTCCGTTATATTTTAAAAAACTCTTAGTTTGCGCTTATGTAATGATTGACATTTCCAAATAAATACTTCTTGTTCAAATTGCACTTCCCTAAGTCAGTTCTTTGAGAGCGTTATATCGTTGACGAGATGCCGATTATTATAGAGCGAACCGCTGTGTACTCTATTTTTCACCCAAGGGGTTTAGTAACACTTAATCGGGACTAAAGTACGCGTAAAGAGGGTAACTAGACTTATTCGCGATTTATTGACAATTGGAACAGCCAAAATGTTTTACCAATAAATAGACGCGCCTGTGGTTATTTCATTAAATTTATTTTGCGTTCAATAATATAATATCGTAGGACAAGCAACAACTACGGTTTATATTTCAAAAGCATGGCAGTGGCTGCGCTGCAACTACATTGGAACGACTGGCCCGACGGGTGTAATCGGTGCAGCTGGGGGGTTTGGAGCTATAGCTTGACCGGGGTAGGCAGGGTAGGCGCTCCGGTTAGTTTTATGGATTTTCCAGACTGAGCCTCAACGGGCTAGATTGGTTGAAAAGTTTCTCTAGGCTCAGTAGGAGATACAGGTTCGACGGACGCTTCCCTAACTTCTGGAACCAAATTCAACGCCTCCGATTGGGTTGACAGTACTTTCTTGGTTGATTTCTTGAGGCGGGAGTATGCCTCGTTTGTGCCTTTAAAGTATTCTCGACTTTAGTCAGATCTTGGCCACCTGGTAGGTTAAGCGTCCACCTGTATTGATCAAATGGAAGGTTGATCGAATCTTTTGAGCAGTTGACAAGATCAAAGTCGATTTCGTAAGTTTCATAATTAAGTTCATTGTGATCAACCGGATCAAGCAGATCAATCAGAACAACCGGAGCAGCGGGCTCAATTGGCGCCTCGGTGACTTCTGAAACTGGATAAGGCTCTTCAGATTCAGTCGCCAATTCGTTCTCCTTCGGTTCTTCAAGATTCCCACTATAAAGGCTTACGCGGCGTGGTACTCGATGCCACATATCTGGCGGTAACGGAGGCTCAACGGGATTCCAAGGCTCGGTGGTTGCAACAACCTCAACGAGCGCCTCTGTTACTTCCGGAACCGAGCTCGACTCCTCGGACTGTGCTGATGGGTGCTCCTAATTTGTTGGTTTTCGGAAAGCCTCCTTCACACATGAGTAATTTTGTTCAAAGCGAGATACTCTCCAAAGGCAGTACTCTTCTTTCGGGAGTAGTTTGGCAATCACATCAATGGGTGTCTTAACGACGAATCCATAACACAGTTTAAAAGAAGCTTCGATTTCTGACTGGCCTTCAGAAGACAGGAAGTGGACTTTAAATGTTGTGTTGGCCGGTAGTAATCCAACTGGTTTGGCTTCCACTTTGACAGGCTGCACCGAAGTGAACTTCAACGGTTGTTGGCCGCCTGGTAAGGTTTGCTCGCAGCTTGTCCATATCGGAGCTCTATAAGTTATTTTCTTTGGTTTTGGTCTTCGGCGGCATAATTTCTTTGCCGAGTATTATATGGCACCTGGCTTGGATTGCAAACAAGAACTTAGGTATCCAACGGCGAAACCTACAAGACCGCAGAGAACAAGAAACGATTGAGATCTCCAACACGCGACGTTTGCATGTTAACAGCATATTTGAGAAATTGCTCAATTGGTTGAGAAACTGTCACGTTGCTTGGACATGTATCAACTTGATGAACTCTACAGAAGCAGAATGAATCGACAGTAGAGGTCTCAGCAAGGCTGTCTTCACGTTCGAGAGCAGCAACGTGAGAGGGCTTGATTTAGGAAGCTCAGTTTTATAGACGGGCTCCTTTGCTATCGTGTACGCTTGTTATTGTAAGGCAGAAGAGAAAGCGCATAGTCGAAGGCAAAAGAGGTGATCCGTAAAAGAGCAACAAATGCGATCATGAGTTCGATAGCGTGGGGCTTTATTCGGGCAGTTGATTAAAAAGCGAGAGGACATTGTTGGGAAACTAAGAATAACACTTGGACAAATTTGGCCGAAGTTGAACTGATCGGCTGGAACAGATTCATCCAGGCTGCCTTTACCTCTAGAAGCGGGACCGTAAAAGGACTTAGTTGTGAAGCTCTATTTTTTGAGCAAGTTCTTTGGAAAAATTATAGAGTTGTGTGGATACGAGGTATGGACAATAGAGCACTAAACAGACGTAGTGCATGAACACAAAAAATCCAGTTCCGAAATAGAACATAAGAGCGTATGCGACGCATTATATTGTTTGATGACAGGCAGACGCAATTCGCCAAGCTCATACATGACACCACGCATGAAGTATAGCGCGGTACTCATGGCGTTGTACATGACGCCGTGTTAGACGGAGAGATCTTCCCCCGTATACATAGGGTAGGGAAGGTTGGGAACTGGGTTGAACATTTTCTGTGAGAAATTAGTAACTTCTAATGCAACGTAATAAATTCAATTGTAAGTTTACTTAAAACGCTATAGCTTTGGTTACGAAAGTACTCCTCCGTGGGAAGAAAGGAAAGAAGGTTGAGCGGGCAAATCCGCTTTTGAACTAAACTGAACACACCGCTTAGCACTGCAACATATTGAGCCTGTAAAGCTCTAAAAATTATACAACATCTTGAAAAATATTGCTTAACAATTTAGCCATCTGTATTTTGATTCTTCTGTTTGGATATTTTGAAGCAAACCAATTAATGAATGTAGGCTACGTAGACGTACGCACACACAACCCCTGAGTAAGCAGGAGTACACGCCGTACCGAATCTTGTTGAATTCTACAGCTCTTTCATTTATTAACATTTTCTAGCAAAGTCTATAGCAGAAAATAATAATTAATAAAAAAGCTGCTATATAATATTGACGACGTCAATCATTATTCCACAATTAATTTAAATTTGTGTAGCACTTGTAAATCAGAACTTAAACGCAGAATAAATTAGTAGCAATGCAAAACGAAGAGACTTTGATGAGATATTAACTTTATATACTTAAATAATAGTTAGAAATCATCTGTTAATAATTTTAGGTAATATTATTGATCATCCAATGCAACAGATTTGTAATGTTTTAAATTTGCGTAGAATCAATCGCTCAAAATCAAATCACTGCGTTGAGAATTGACTTCAGAAGTTAACATGACGGTATCGTCTTCTAAATGTTCGACATGCATCTCTCCAGAATAAAATTCCGTAGTAGCTAAACAAATATCATACGACTTTAAGCATGCGTAGTAAAAGAGCAATAATCACTCATAGGTTTGCCTACTCAACACGATCTACACTTGATATTCAAGCACTCTCTCCAATAATAGAAAACACTTATATTTTGTACTAAAAAAATTGAACAGCAAAATTTCTTATAACCAAACTATTCCATCTAGCGCTCAACCGAGCATTGTCGATGCGGTACTTAGAGACGAGCAAGCTATTTCTCACTCAAAGCAGCAACACCGGGGAGCACCTTGCCCTCCAAAAGTTCAAGTGAGGCACCACCGCCGGTAGAGACGTGTGAGAGCTTGTCTTCGGCGTTCCACTTTTTGGCGACCTATACTAATTAGTATTTTCATCATTTTAATCAGCACAAACATACAGTAGCAGTATCACCACCACCGATGATAACAGTCGCACCACCGGCAGCTGCAGCAACAACGGAATCAAGCATAGATTTGGTTCCCTTGGAGAAGTTGTCGAACTCAAAGACACCAGGAGGTCTAGCCGTGTTAACAAAATCTCATATCAGCACGTTTGCAATTAGTACTCACCCGTTCCACAAAATAGTCTTGGACTGGGCAATGACTTCCGAGAAAAGCTTGGAGCTCTCCTCACCAACGTCAAGACCAATAAGGCCATCAGCGATACCAGTCGCGTCAGTTGCAGTTCCAACAGTGGCGTCCTTAGCAAACTTGTCACCAGTGACATAGTCAACAGGCAAAACAACCTTGACATTGTGTGCCTTGGCCTTCTCCAAGACTTCTCCAACAATCTTGGCACCCTCAGGGTCGAAGAGAGAGTTACCAATCTTTCCTCTAGTTAATAAACTTAATAGAACAGTGAAACACCTGAACTCACGCTAACACCTTCCAAGGTCTTCTTAAAAGTGAAGGCCATACCACCACCGATGATCAACATATCAACCTTCGAGATCAAGTTGTCAATCAGCTGGATCTTGTCAGAGACTTTGGCACCACCCAAAATAGCCAAAAATGGACGGTCGGGGCTCTCGAGAGCTTTGGCAAAGAAGTCCAGCTCCTTTTTGACCAAGAATCCAGAGGCTCTAAGAGGGAGCTCAACTCCGACCATAGAACTATGGGCACGATGAGCAGTACCGAAAGCATCGTCTAGCGAGTAATTAGTATGGATTCTTTACTCGGTATAAATGTGATTTTCACTTACTGACGTAAACTTCCGCGAGAGCAGTCAAACCCTTGCGGAAAGCCTGGACATCCTCGGGAGCGCACTTGACCTTCTTGCCATCGACCTTAGAAGAACCCTCCTCCTCGGCATGAAAACGAAGATTTTCAAGCAAGATGATTTCACCTGAAGCATAACTTAGAAACAAAATAAAAAAAATTACTAATTGAAAACAACCTCCAACAGCTTTGAGAACATACTCCTCAATTGAAGGTCCGACGCAGTCTTCTAAGAAGGTGACAGGCTTGTCCAAAAGCTTTGAAAGCTCGATAGAGACAGGCTTGAGCGAATACTTAGCGTTAGGCTTTCCATCGGGACGTCCAAGATGAGAAGCAAGAATAATAGCCTTAGCACCTAGAGTAAAAATGTTAATAACGTCGAATCAAATGTTTCGAAGTGAGATCGAGATTACCATTGTCAATTGCATACTTGATTGTAGGCAGAGCAGCAACGATACGCTGGTTGTTTGTGATGGTAGTTCCATCCAAAGGTACATTGAAGTCTTTGACAAAATATTGTTAGTTGTGATCTACCAAGGGACCAACATGATTTCAACTAACCGACACGAATGAAGACACGTTTGTTCTTAAGATCAACGTCAGTAATTGCAAGTTTGCTTGTAAGTGACATTCTAGCAGATTTTAAAGAATTTAGTGATTTGACTAGGAATCGACTATATAAAGATAATTTGAAGAATGCCTGCACTCTAAATTTAAGATCAAATAGTTTGAAAGGTTGGAACAGAAGAAATCAAAGTGTGAGGCGCGGCGAGCTTGAAGGAGACTTGATGGTGTGCGGTCACGTTAATTGGCTAATGTGCTCTTCTTACATTACTACCCCATGACGTTCATTTTTAGCTTCGAATTAATACTTCTCAACAATTTAATGAAGGAAATGCGGATATTATTGTAAGAATATACTGTCAGAAGTGACCTGTGAATAGATTCTTTTTGTTTTTCTTTTAAAAGTACAGCAGCCTTCCATCTATAACTACAAGTCCAATTCAATGTCAATTCCAAACTCGGTTTTGGCAATAACATCGTCCATAAGACTCATTGACTGCTTGCCGACTGTGCCGGGTAGCAGTTTTTTCTCCTCTAAAGAAGCGTCCTTTACTTCCTCAGGTAAATCTACCGTCAACGCAGCTCCTGGAGATTCTTCAGTTGAATCGTAATACATTCTTGCACTTGTCTTTAACCGACTAAAAGGGTCTGAAGTAACAGAACCTTTATTTGCAAACTTTGCTTTGCGTCTCTCTTCAGTGCTTTTCATCTCGGCCTTGCGAATATCGTCTTGATTTGCCCGTCGATTTCTTTCGTTAACCTTGGCAAGCATTTGAAGAGGCGATTCCATCGCTGCAGACATTTTTATCGTCCGACGCTGATCAATCGATGCAATCTGTGCATCAATATCCGCAACTTCTTCTATATCACCATTTGACAACGCAGCAATTCGCTTCTCATTTAGCATAGTCTTCCGCATTACTGAATTCGACGCTGCATCTGACGTCAATTTTTGACGCAAATCAATCATGACATTCACTTCCTCCTGAGCGCTAATTAGCAATTACCATACAGCTAGGAAATAAAATCATACCACTGTTAACGATCTCTCTCGCATTTTTTGGAGTTGTTGAAATTTTGTGTCAATCAGTCTTCTTGACGGAAGCGACAGTTTGTCAGCTAAAACTGTCTTGCGCCATGTAGCAAACTCTTCCTGCAAATAGATTAATTACAGCATTAACCAAGTTCCGAATTCATACCTCTGTAAATGGATGATCAGAGCAGATACCCATTTCAAAAATCTTTTCATTTGAACCATGAGTCACAAGTAAACTGGCATTCACCGTTCTATTGTTGAAAGTGTAGACTTTGGTCTCAATCACAGCTAAATTATTAGTTTATATCTTCAACACCTATCAGAATACCAAAGCTGACATTTTATCTGACAGATTCGATACACATTGGCATCTCTGTGACGATTATATCCAATGTTGACTCTTACAAAGCAGTCTTGAGCAACAGTCTCAAACTCGGGATAATGACAGTACTTTGCTAAATTTGTCTTTCCTAGTCGAATCTTATTCAAATCGCCAACATCCAGTTCCTACCACAGTTAAACCTGGTTCGGTGCGCAACGCAGCAACTGACCTTCTGAACAGGTGTTTCTGACCAAACAACTTCATCATCGGCTTCTGCCTCAACCTCGTCTTCGTTTTCATTCTCATCGTCGTCATCATCATAGCGCAATCTCGGATAGATATAGTTGGTACCATCGCTCTGCAATTATTAACTTTGTACTGTGCTATCGACACGCCGACGCTAACCTTTTGTTTTGCACGAACGGTCTTTTCTTCTCGCTTTTTCTTCAACTCTGTCAGCTGAGAACGTTTTGCTCCTTCTTTTCCGGCGTCCCGTGTGGACGCTGCATCCTGTCAGCAAATGGTTCCCTTACAAAATCTTAAACCAGCATACTTCGTGTTGTCGATTTTGTTTTATCTAGTCGACGACTTTTCTTCAACCGTTCAGCCAAATAACTCTGCTCGTTAAAGCGTTGCATCTAAAATGTTGAGATCTTGCTAATGCCATGGATAAATCACTAAATACCTCCTGAGAACGATCAAACAAAATTTGCTCTCTGTCTATTTCATTCATGGCTTCCAAGCTTGAAATCATCAGTAAAAATTCAAACTGTGACCTGAGTGGAGCGCTTCATACGTAGCCATATCTTCTTCATTCTTGTATTTACCCATCAACGGATACGGGTTTGTGACCTCGTCTTCACTTTCCTCATTCTCTTCGCCACCATCAGCCGAATCAACTGGGTCACCACCACTATCATCGGCCGCCTCAGCGTCGCTACCAAACGAGTCAGGACCGTCTAGATCTTCACTCCTAGTTTAAATGTCAGTATTATTGCGCTAGATTAAAACCTCGATTGGACTGATTGAGAAAATCAAACAATCGGGCACCAAAACACACTTGTTTTTCCGCCTCTTTTTCACCGTCGAAGACTGTCGTTTGATAGCTGTTCGCTTTTTTGTAGGTTTTGACTCCACATCATCGTCGCCAACATCACCAGCCAAAGCTAACAAATCCTCGTCTAAATCTGACATGCTTTAAATTTGTCAAGCCCAAATATGGCTCTTCTAAAATCTGTATAAAGTACAATACGAAGCAGACTTATTCAAAGCCTACCGAGAATCACCAGATGAAATATATACAGTGTTACAGACTTGCGATGGAATATCTCGACTGTGCGGCGTGGCCATAATAGATCGCATTCTGCCATAAATGCCATGAATAGCTGAGCAAATTACCTGGTTCAGAACCCAGATTACTATGATTTAAGCTCACAACTGCAAACAGGATAAATAGAATTGTTCCAAATTGTGATTAATAAGATACTAAAATGCGCTTGCCTCTAGAATTTGTGAGTTTTTGAGTTTGTTGCTGAAAGAATCCAACGTCACGAACATAACGACAACTTACTTGCAGGCTGAACCAAACTTATGCTTTAACATAAATGTAGCTTATTAATTTACTGTGTAAACCTTTAACAGCAACGAAATTAAAGATAAAATATCTAGAAAGTTACTCTTTTTCAAAAATCTATCGCATATAACAGTAAATTCAAAAAGTTTTTTATGTTGCTGGCGGGTTGGCCGAGTGGTCTAAGGCGGCAGACTTAAGACTGTTTTGAGTATATCTGCTGAACGTGAGTTCGCGCGAGTTCGAACCTCGCATCCGTCAATTTTTTTTTGAGGCGCTGAATGTTCGAATCTCTTTTTGCTACTGAATGGTTATAATGCCTTTAAAATTGTTCGAATCGCCCACCGATCATCGTTAAATTAAAAAATTGCTGTTCTGTTTTTATACGAGAAGTAGTGCGGCCCCAATTCTATGTAGCAAAGTTAGGCCACTGATTCTAAAAGCTATCTTTAACTTATGTGTAACTTTTCAACAATATTGACGTTTAAAATAATAATAGCTCCACATACAGCAAAATTGACTCCTTTCAAACTCCTGATATCAATTATTTACGTAGTACATCAAATTTGGCGACGGGGGGTAGATGTGATGTCGCGCGCAGAACTTTCGGTCGAAGCTGGAACAAACCCATTATGAGCTGGTGTCTGCAACATTTTCTCTGGCTGATGGTACAGAACAACCAGGTATCTGCTTTGGAAATTAAACCCAGACAATTTGTCGCAGGCCATTTTAGCATCTTGAAGATCATCGTAAACAACGAAAGCGGTGCCTTTAGTTCCTTGAGCATTTCCTAATCGAATTTGCCTAATTATGAATCATTAAACATACTCAAGTTTGTGTGTATCGCATACCTTATAGCACCAAACTTTCCAAACAAATCGTAAAGCTCTTCTGATGTGACTGTATAAGACAGGTTCTTGACAAACAAGATTCTATTAATCTCCGACTGTACTCTCTAAACAGTGTCAACAAACAAACAGTAAAATGAAGTTTAATTGCGTACTCTTGAATTTGAACTCATATTGACCAATTTATTCTTTAAAATGTGCAGAACCTGAATGTTTAACTACAATAATGACTTGACTTGGCAGCTGGCCAGAAGCATGAAAGACTAGTGAATATTGGGTGACATGAGCTGGCAAATCCAACTGTAGACTAAACTGAATTTCGGGGCCAAGTTTGACGTGTCCCCTAAGACATTGATCGGCTTGCATTTTTGCTCAACTCTTCAAAATTTATGTCACATTCACTAGAGACGAAGGGAAAGTCACAGTAAATTTGCAAAAATGGGTTTTAGAAGGCTGTTGTCAGCGCTTTCGTGCGTTGTACTGTCATTGATGCTCTTAGGAACAGCCGAATCAACGTCTGCTACTCTTTTACCAGAGCCTTTATTTCGAATCCAAAATTTATTGCGGACCGTCGATTTAACGAAATCATATTTGCGCGAATCTTTGTCTTTTATTGTTGAAAACATTGCGTCGGTATCACAGACAGAATTCTACATTGCGGTGCCTGCTTATGATGCATATGGCAAGGTCGTGATCCTGGAAGTGAAGGAAAAGAGAGATGATTTCTTGGCCAGTACTAATGTTGAACTGGTGCCAACTAGTGAGGAGAAGTACGTGTTTATTTCATTATATCTGCGAATGACAATTGATGGTAACATTCCTAGAAATGCGACTTTTTACAAGGTCTCTCTCGTTATGCCTCTTGCGCCTGGCCAGGTCTCTAATATCCAAGTTGCAACTGCGGTTTTTCATTCTACAGTTCCGCAGCCTAAAGCGATCAAACAGCCCGAGGCGCAGTTTCTATTGTGGCGAGGATCCCGACTTACAATGTCTCCCTACGAGGTTGTCCGTCAACGTATGAAGGTCAAGTAAGTAGGTGGCTTCACTTTAGTTTTTTGCTCACAATGTAGGGTTTCTGATAAAGGAGCTATTGCTTATTCCAAATCCAAGGGTGACCCAGTTGTTGAGGGCTCAACGTTGACATATGGCCCCTATATGAATACGTTGCCATATTCAAGTGATCCGATTGCAGTGCGATATGAGTATCATTTTCCTCTTGTTGAAGTTACAAAATTGAAGAGAGAATTTTGGGTCTCCCACTATGGTGGTGTGCTAGAAACAGAGGAAAATTACTGGATGACTAATGCTGCCGCGAAGCTGTCTGAAAACTTTTCTAGACTACGATATCAAGCGTCAACCATGACTCAAGAAAGATCAACTGCGATTAGAGGGTTCAACTTCCATTTGCTACCCGGTGCGCGCGATGTCTACTTCACCGACGAAATTGGTAATGTGTCAACCAGCAACTTTAGACCACACGCACGCGACCCTACTGTTGAAGTCCGACCACGATACCCAATTTTTGGGGGTTGGAATTACACTTTTACTCTCGGTTGGAATCACGATTTAGGCCGAAGCTTGAAGGTGCTTTCTACAGATGAGAGAAATGTCACAACATACCTTCTACGCGTTCCTTTTGTGGAAGGACCGGACAACACAGTTTATGACACAGTGGAAGTGTCTGTGGTTTTACCAGAAGGTGCTAAAATTGTTGATGTTAGTACTTCCTACAAGGACTTTGAGCGAACGGAGTATTACTTGAAGTCACAGCTGGACACAATTGGTCGCACGGTTGTAAAGCTCACTGCCCACAACGTGGTAGACGAACATCGCCGCAATGATATTTATGTAAGATTTTTTCTTTTCATCATCACCAGGAATTTTTCTAATGATTCTTTAAGGTTACATATGAGTATTCATCGACAGCGATCTTGAGAAAGCCAGCTCTTGTGTCTGTAGGACTCTTTGCTATATTTCTCACAGCCATCATCTTTGGACGCATGAATTTCAGAATTTCAAAGTAGAGGTATGCTTTAGTATGCTGACTATTTTATTTTGTATTATATTTTCAAGAATCACAATAGAAAAGTTTGTGCTCGCCAGTCAGGCTTATATTACGGTAAAGTCGCTTCTGAAAATACAAACCCTGCCCACTGGTGAAATAATCGCGGTCCTATTTGAGTAACGTAACAAAACGCTGCTCGCAATAACTTCCAAAATAGGAAGGCGTAATCAACGCACTAGAAGCTTTTTTTTACTCCCAACGAAAAAACTTTAAACTGGTCTTCCCTGATGCAGGACAACGGATTATCACCAAACTTAAGTTTCGAGACGATTATATCTTTTATACTGGTTAATATCGCTCGTACGCATTATGGTCGGTGTACCAGGTGGTAGCAAAGGTTGCGCGAATTGCAGAAAGCGCAAGATCAAGGTAAATTTGATGTTATAAGCTTACATAGGCATAAGGTGCTGACACGATTGCTTGCAATAGTGCGATGAAACGGCACCACAGTGCTTGCGTTGCATCAAAGCGAATAGGATATGTACAGGTCCTGTTGTAGGATCCGTTTTTAAATTGCACAAAGCTGGATTAAGAAAAGCAAAAGAAGCCACATCTCCATATAAGGAGCACTCTACCTTTTCTTCAAACAAGCTAGCATGTTGCTCTCAATCACATCGACACTTGCTATCAAATGTTTGCTTTAACCGGGATCAAAGTGTCGGCCGGCATGACATTTTTGGTCCAACCATTCAAAATCAATTGCTGATGTTTGCAAAGGCCAATCATATACCACGCGAGTTGTCGCTGTTTCCGGCATATGATTTATATGTGCACTGTATCAATACGTTTATAGCCCAGTTTGAAATTGACGCCGGTAATAAACCTGTTCATTTGCAGTCTGGATCGCATAGTCTCCTAATAGATGCGCTTCCGAAATTTGTTCTAAATCCGACACCGTCATCTACCACTTTTGCTGCTCGTGCACTCGTGGTAACTTCGGTCACGCAGTTTTATAACGATCCTGATGTTTCTGCTTTAGCCAAAAACTGGTTCATTGAAGCTCTCAGATATCAAAAATCTCTAATCAACCTGATAGTGACCAGATTGGAAGGTACCAGCCCAACGGAGAGTGATGATCTACTTACTCCAGAAGATATGACAACTCACCCGATGGAATATTTGAGAGAGTGGTCTGAAAGTGATACGCCACCCTCTGTACCACCGACAAAAAAATCGGTTCTTTTGCCATCAGAAGCTGCATCACTTGTCCCTTTCCAAATCAAGCACAACGAAACCAGCACGTCGTCTGCCGAAGATGATGCAGTCACCGCGAGCTTGTTTTTGGCAGTGTATGAAATATTATACGGCGAAGCTAGATCTTGGATAAAGCTACTTGACGGGACTAGTGAGCTCGTTCGTTTAAGAGGACCACAGGTATATAAGTCAGGATTAAATGGCATTGTGTTTGAAAGTACACGCGGTCTTTTAGGATTTCATGCGCTATTAACGCAGAAACCCACTTTTTTATCATCAAATGAATGGATGACAGTGCCTCGGGATAGTGATTGCAATATCCATAAAGTATTGCGACGGCAGTTCTTCGACTACGTTGTACAGCTTCCCGATTTTATTGAGTCTGTGAATAGATACATGGTAGACGTCTCGACTTGTTCATCTAATTTAGCTAGTCTGGATCCGGCTGCTAAACCAATTAGAGCACAGTTGCGGCCAGAGTATTGTACTGAAGCAGTTTTCTTAAAGTTGCGAGACGTGAACTGCAAACTCCAAACTTTGCAAGCAAAATTTAATTCATGGGCAAATGACTACAATAGTTTGGCCGCCGATGCTGGCATGAATCCTGTGCTTACTATTGCAAACTTCCTCGAGTCGTCGTTCGATGCTTCGATCAAATACCAATCGCGCTGTCCCTCATGTGCTACGGATGACGAGTGGATTGCGACTCATTTTTTCAAGCCAGGTATCATGTTTCAAACTCCTTATGGCTCGCGAATTTCAATAACATATTACGCTCTTCAACTTCGCACTGTTTTGTTACTACTTCAGACTTCGGCTTTCAGTCACTTTGAATTTGGCGGATATATGCAAGCTTTGCAAGAAAACAGTATATATCACCGAATGGAGATGACGGAAAACATGCAAAGTTTGACAAAGCTTTCAAATTTTTACACCAATCTCATTTGCCAAACTGTGCAGTGTACAGGACTAGGCCAACCCAATGTTGCATTGGTGATTGCACTGTGTGCGATCAAAGCGTGTCAGCTAACCTTGATCGATCCGCTTGAGCAAGGATTCGTTTGTCATTATATCAACATTCTTGATAAGAGTCCTGCCGATACAAAAGAGCGGAATGACGTGAATCTGAGAAAGTTCGAAGCTCTAAGTACCTGTCAAGCCTGTGGCGAGCGAGTACGGCCGCCGCATGTGTAGTGAATTGACTGAAAGTAGCAGATGTATAATACTTGTATATATTCTAATTATATGCCACGGCGATCCCAAATAAATTCAATTCACAAATGACAAAAACCGGTATAGTATGCACCATAGTAGAGTAAACAACACCAACGCCAGCTCCTCGTTCATGTACACATTTGTTCGGTGGTGCGTGACCTTTTCTCCGCAGCCAGAATAATCAGTAAAAACGGTAAACTGCCAATCTTTCACAAGGCGCTCTTTGCTCTCAGGGCTTAAGAACCATGCTCACCTTTATCATGCATCGTTCGCAAAACTGTGCAGTCAATCCCCAATCATGAGTATCGTGTGAAGTTAGATACTCAATTCTCAACGGGAAAAGTAAATCATGATTGTGCTATGTGTCGCTTCGTTTAGAATGTAATTGACTGACCGACACGTCGTTCGCCCATAAAATAGTATGCTTGTCATTTTCTGTCTAACGTGATTTGCAATCTCTACTTGCCGCTTCTTCGTGGTTTTATGGGGAAAAAATTCGTCAAATGTCAACTTGTCGTTCACTACTGTTAAAACCAAGAAATTTGCTACGAGTATCCGCACTGGGTAGAAAGATGTCAGTGGGCAAACGCATATTTAAGATTGGACTGGATAATATGTGTATGCATTTATTTCTCGTCCAACAAGTATTCACTGCATCGTACAGCCGCGGTGACTGGAGCACCGGCGAGTTCGTCAAATGGAGCCTGGACATCTATGCGCAAATTGTTAGACACCTGAAGTCGAGCGCATTCTTTGTGTGACGCAAGCCAGAATTCAAACTTCGACTCGAATTCGACGACTTCACGATGAACCTCCCGCAAATTGTTATACCCGCCCAATGTATGACAACCAGGCTGTAGACGAGGGTCCTGGTGGCAAATGTCGTAGCGCATGGTATTGGCGACCACACTATTTTCGGAAGAGAGCTTGCTCAACTTGCTGTAAATTCCAAGTCATCATGTAAGTGAGACGAGTTTGACGCCAAAATTTGTCATAATGTGCTGAGACAATAGCAGTAAAAATTGTATTCTGGAAACAGCACGAGCTCCCTGGGTATAGAAGGAGACGAAGCGGCTGTTCTAGTTGCTTTCAAATGACCGCGTCGTAAGGCACGTTTTACTGGTGATCGAACCGGCATAGTAGATTGCAACCAGTGATTATCTTCTTCATCTAGCGACATCAGGCCCAGCCATCTGGTATCAGCATCTTTATTCGTTGCAGCTAGAGATTTTACTGCGGCTGCATGTGTAGACCGTTTGTTCTAGTTTCGTGGTCTAATTACTGGTCCCAGAACTGGTCCGTCACAGTTTCTGCCAGATTTCCTGCATTTCAAGCATTGAGGAAAGTTTTCGTCGCTCGAATATTGTCAAGACTGTGATCGCTTATCTGGTAAATTGGAGCTGACCTTTATTTTCCGTACTTTACAACTACTGCACCCACGACTCCCTCCAGGCACGTAAACCATACTACACCAATCTTGACTCCAAATATTTCTGAGGTATCAATTGCTGTTGAATAGATCGTTAAGTAAAATTTCCGTACGTCTCCCGAAGTATTAATGTCGATATGCACGTAGCTTCCTTCGGCTCCAGTAGACAATATTTGACTTGATCCGCCCGTCTTTTTGCGACAGAATTTAACATATAAATGTTCCAGATAATTACCTCAATAAACTCACCAAATAATTTTCTAAATATTTAGTTATGCTAACAAAGGCTCTTTCCAAGAGGAAGTGGGCCAGTAAATTTAGGGTTTGCACGTCTGACATAGTAGCTTCTACATCATATAGCTATTTGGGACGGGTGTAAGAACTGCTTGTTATGGCAGCAGCTAAACCTTACTTACACGTCACTCACTTTAAACTTGGATCAAAAGATTCAAGGTATCATTTGAGAACTACACAACTGCACGTTCTGACGTTTGACACCATTCGACTGATAATTCAATAAAATTGAGTGCGAGAGTGATTAAAGAATGAGAATCTTATTAGTATACTTACTACTGGCACTATGTGGGCTTGTGTTTGCTGCCAAAAAGGACTCGGTAGCTAGTGATGATACATACATGAGAAGTCTTTTGAAGTCGTCGAGTGCGCGACCTGGTTTGATCCGCCTATCAGACAAGAATTTTGACAGTGTGGTGTCGGCCCCACGAGATTATGGCCTTGTTGTTCTCATCACGGCAGAAGCTCCTCAAATGGGATGCCAACTCTGCAGACAGTTCGCGCCTGATTTCAACTTGGTCGTGCACTCTTGGAATGTAGACCACAAGAATGGAGATGGACTGTACTTTGGAATTTTGGACTTCAAAGATGGTCAGAAAACATTTCAGAAATTGCAGTTGAAAACAGCGCCAAATTTGTGGGTTTATGCGCCTACGGTTGGTGAGAATGCTGGACCAGCTCAGCCTTACAATTATGATATTGTCGGAGTGTAAGTACTTGCAAATGCGTTTAAATATGATTGTTCTAAATGTATACTCGACAGGCCCGACGTGCCAGGATCAATTATTCGATTTATACAGTCTCACATCAAAGGGACAGAGATTCAAATTCATAGACCAAAAGATTACAGCAAGATTATTACGAATGTTCTTGTTGTTGTAGGCGCAATTGGTGGAATTCGATTTGTTTATAGATTTGTACGACCTGTGTGGAAATCCCGCGCTGCCTGGGCCGGTCTTTCGCTAGTCTTGATCTTAATGTTCATTTCCGGCCACATGTACAACAATATCCGACACACGCCATACGTCGCCAACAACCGACAAGGAGAAGTACAGTATATTGCTGGAGGATTCACAAATCAGTATGGATTTGAAACTCAGGCAGTGGCAGTTTTATACGCTTTTCTGGCATTTTCTGCAATTTCGCTCGCATCAAAAGTTCCAAGGATGACTGTCCGCACTCGACAGACTTCTGCCACTGGAACGTGGTGCATTCTTATGTGGTGTCTTTTCAGTCTGCTTCTGTTCGTCTTCCGAATGAAGAACCGTGGATACCCGTACTCATTGCCCCCCATGACGAAATAGATTTGGTGAAAATTGGTAGTTTGCAAAAGCATTATGTATAGATAAATCATGAAAATTGACAATACTGAGTTGAAGTGGACATTATGGATAACACCATCAATTTCAAGTACAATCAAAAACTTAACCAATAATGAAAACACCTGATAAACTGAAATCAGACTAATGGTACAAAATTTAATATAGTCGAGCATGTGCAATAAGAGATTGAGATATTGCAAGCGTGCCCACGAAACTGTATATACATTTAATTATGCATGATAACCTGGCACTAAGAAAGTTCTATCAACTAATAGGCGACGTAAAATCGTCAATCTCATCCTTAAGCATGACGTCCCACAGTCTATACAGTGGTCCGCTAAGCTCTATTATACTGTGTGGAGCCAGGTCGAGGGCGAGAGCCATGTCTTCTGCTGTGATAACGCCGTCATCTTCATACAGTTGGCGCTTTCGTTTGCCAGCCGAGCTGGTGCCATTCGCCGTAATTACCGCTACACCTGGCTTTTGCTTCACATCTGTATTACTGCTTGCTGCCGTTGCTGTCGGGTCACCTTCTTGCTTCAGCGGTTGAGTCACCGATGAAGTCATACTCAGATATGCTGCGTCTAATGATTTCTTATGTTTCTGAGGCCGAACACGATTAAGAAGCTGTTGCAGAAAGTCTCGTAAATGGTACTCGAGACCAGCCAGAATAAATTCCGGTACTTCATTGGAAATGCCGTCAACCAAACCATGTTCGTATGCAATTCCTAGAACCCGAGTGCGCAAATTGTCAGCATCCGGTAATTCAAATGATTCTGTAGCAAGAGGAGCGTGATACGATTGTGTGATATCCTGCACGGTATCTAAAATGTGGTTAATATTGAAACTGTGCTCGATCCAGCGATGCAACATACTGCCTTTGATTTTCTCGCGCTCCTTTGCATTTAAAACTTGGGGTATTTTCGCGTGACGCGTCAGTACAATCGATGATGGCATTGGCCCTTTCTTTCCGGCATCCTATTATGTCAGACGCTACGCCAAATAGTAAGAATCCAACCGAACTATGACGTACCTTTGTAACTGCTTTCAGTCTCCTCCGCTCTCTTGGAGTAAAGCCCATAATTTCTGATTTCAATCGAGCAACAACTGGATCACCCATATTAGAAACGCGACTAGGGGCATTCTTGGACCGAGTATTCCATGCTGGGAGACCACTCAAAGAAGGTGGAGGGTCGCGTAAAGCGTTTGCCAAACTGGCAAGCAGAAACTGGTTGTGCATTCGAATCATACCTTTGTCCAGTATTTGCGAGAGTTCCTGTTCGAGCTCATTCCTTGTTAGACGCCCAGTCAGAAAGTCGGTGATGACCTCGCGGTAGTGCTCCCAATGATCACCGAGGGCCCGCCGCAAGTCGTTCATGAGCGGTTCAACTTCAATTCGTCTTGCCGGCTTTTGTGGTCGGGTTGGCGTGTTATTATTCGTAGTATTAGTCGAAGCAGCGCCATTTGCAAGCGAGGTATTACTACTGGCCACTCCTTGTATGCTAGATGAGCTATATGACTTCTTCAATGGCTGAGGAGACGAGCGCGCAGAAGCAGCTCCATTGACGCCCATGTGACTCGACACCGACGAAGAAGTTCGTGCAGCAGCTTGAGCAAACATATCTGTGGATGACGCTAGCAGGCGAGTGTAGAAGACTTCTTAAAGTCTATGTGATGCGATTGATGTATTAGATCTGGTGATGATTATTTTCAATTGCTTCGCGTAGATGCAAGTAAGAACTGTAATTAGAATTCGCGTTGCTGATCGCCGTCACCACCTATAAAAGCGCACTCAGTTCATTGCCTTATGCCCTGTAAAATGCCAATATAATTATATCAACATGATCTTAGAGATTAAAGTAGACTATACGTAAGTACGTTGCGGCGGTACGTTTAGTAAACAATCAGGTAAAACACTTGACCTTTATGCAAGTATTTTGCCCTTCTTTTTTAACCTCAAGTAGTTTACTTAATTACCATGTTTTACTCATTATTCCGTATTTCTTCTATTAAACGACTACACCTCGAAATCTAATTCATTTCGCACTGGTAGGCCATGTTCACTCAAATAGCTCTTAACATCTACCACCTTGTACTCTCCTCTGTGGAACATGCCAGCTCCCAATGCCGCGTCTGTCGTAGTCTTTTCAAAAACTTCAAGAAAGTGCTCGGGCTTACCAGCACCAGACGATGCAATAACTGGAATATTGATGACGTTTTTCACGTCCTGAATCAACTCTAGATCAAAGCCAGAGTTTGAACCGTCCTTATCGATACAGTTCAATAAAATCTCACCAGCACCCATCTTTTCGACTGCAGTGACAAGTTGTCTGACATCTAAGTCCCGTGCTTCGCGTCCACCTTTAATAGTACATTGATACCAAACATACTGCTCACCGCTGGGACCAGGATACGAGGTTTTGATGGTGTGGTGAGTTGTTTCTGAGGGAGAAGCAACATAGACGCGCTTTGGATCAACAGAAATAACAACAGCTTGAACACCGTACGCTCCGGAAATCGTCTCCATAGCCGTCTTGCCTGACAAAACTTCTCCTCGACTGTAAAACTCTTCAGCAGCAATAACTGCATCACTTCCAATCGACACCTTATCTGCTCCTGACCGGAAGTAGAGTGACGCGACGTCAAGAGCACTGACCTTGGATCCATCCGTGTCAACAATGTCCCGAATACCTCCTCCAATGGTAAGAGGAACAAACACTGTCTCACTTGTTTTGCGAAGAATCTCTAACATTGGTGTATCAACAAGAGGGCAATTTCTAAATGAAGTAATGTTCAAAAATGTGACTTCATCCGCCCCATCCAAGTAGTACTTTTCAGCCATCTCCACTGGCTTACCCAAATTTCTGACCTTTCCACCACTAGAATTTTTTTCACGAACGTCGTATTGGTCGCCCTTTGTGACCACCAAATCGCCGTCATCGTTTGCCCGGACATCGAGGCATGCAATTACTCGCTTGGTCATTCCAACATGATAATTTTTCGAAACAGGAGCACTTGAATTTGAGACCTTTCTTCCTTCCAAAAATGCTTTCAAAACTCGTAATCCGGCTACTCCACTCTTTTCTGGGTGAAATTGAGTCGCGAAAACATTATCCTTGCAAACTGCACCAACAAACACCTCTCCACCATAGTTTCCAACAGCCACAGTCCATCCGTCACGTTGAGCTTCGCCAACATCAGCTCGGTAAGAGTGCACGTAGTAATATTTGCTGTCGGCATTAAGCCCATACAAACCATCGTCTTCTTGTAGGAGAACACTGGCACTATTCCACGCAATATGGGGGACGGACTTATTACTGCTGTCAAATTTCTGTAAAGTGCCTGGAATGACTCCCAAACCTTCAACACCAGGAGACTCCGTTGAACCTGCATACAATGCTTGTAAACCGACACAGATGCCCATTATACGCCTTCCAGACGCAATATATGCCTTCAATGGCTCTATAAACCCACGATTTCGCAGTTCTGTAACAACATGTCCAAAGTTTCCAACCCCAGGAAATAATAACGTCTATGCAGCGGTTAATTTCACCGTCTGTCATTCTAATTGAATAATCATACCTCTGCCTCGTCAAGGCCATCACTAGGGCGTTTTAACCATTTTACCGTGTATCCAAGCTTTGTCAGCGCATTGGACAGTGACCGTAAATTCCCACTCTCAAGATCAAGAACGTACACTATGCTGGCGGTCATTAGAAAGTAAATTATAATGTGCGCGTTGCTGCAGACTGCACGTTCAAAGCAAAGAAATTATAGACTGGTTTTTTGTCTTTCACTCATTTTCTTTTAAGGTTTATCCTGCTCTCCTACGCAATCCGCCAATTTACATGATTTATGGGTCAGACCAGTCGAATAATTATCAATTAATAATGACGAAACAATTTTATCTATCGTTCAATTTATTCGAATGATATCTCTGAATGCCCGCACACCGTCGAATTTGCGTATCGTAAAATTTTGACGACCTTCTCGTAGCTTTTTGGCATTATATTGCGGGTTAGGTTATCCTTAGAGTAACTACATCACAAATTCAGTAAAATGCATTTCATAACTTTGAAACTACTCTCAGTTTTGAGTAAAAGCTGTCAATGTCGAGATACGCCCCCTTCAACCATCGACCATGACTATTAGTTTGCAGTTTAAACTCCCGTCTGCTATGCAAAACACGTCTGTTCATGAACAAAGCAATTCTGCCAGGAACGAATTTTTCTTCATACTGTTCTGCTTCATCAAATAAGATTTCTTCAAACTTTTTGAACGCTTTGAGAAACGATCTAAATTTTCCGTGTTCTGTAAGATCAGTTGACTCTAAGTCTGAACTTGAAATATAGTGCTCAAAAGGTGCTTGAAATGGCGGTGAGTAGTTAACGCATTTGATTCTGAACGGCGGATGAGAAGGTGTTGGTTGATTATAAAACGGGTCTAGCTCTATCAAAGGTCTGGTATTCATGTAATGATAACCGTCATTCTGGTAGTGAAACGTTATTGGAAATGTGCACAAGGCATGAAATGCTGCTGGAAACCGTTCACAGACTAAGTAGGCTGATCTGAATGAATCCACATAAACTGACTCCCCACCTTGAGCATCATTTGCAATACAGTGCAGTAGCTGTATACCAGGCGGCGATTCATAGTATAGCAAATCCATGTGAAGCGGCAGATTAGCCGAAGTATAACTTAAGAAGAGCTTGAGCCTAAATCAAACCTGTTCTAAAACTAATTAACTTACGCAATGTTTTTGGCGTTTGTTGAAGAAACCACATCCCACGATGTGCCGTAAAATGTTTCCTTAATATAACCAATTTTCTTTGCAACCTTTTCAACAACTATTGTTTCTTTGGAGGTTTTTTCAGATTGAGGAGCATCAGTAATGAACGCCAGCCCTTCACTGTAAAGCCCAAGTACTACATCTTTGAACGCCAACTCATCGTTCATGTATTCATCATACGATCTTGAGACCAAGGATATTTGTAGGTTTTTTGAGTTCCACAAATTTTGCTCCCGTGCAAATTTCCAGCGGTGGTTGTACCGCGAGAGCGGGGATCCATAATGCTCTAGAGTAGCTTCAGAATACACGCTCACGTGCGGAGGTGCCAATGCCGACGTCCAGGAGATTTTCGTTGCTCCGTGGTCTGTTTGTATTACAGATGACGGGTGAATGTCCAACGGAATTTGACCGGTCGAGAAATGCTTTTGCTTGCTAGAGGGATCAAGACATTCGGAACAGGAACAAGCGTCTCGCAAAAATACGTTATCAAATCGAGTCTCTGTCAGCGAAGGCTCAGTCTTTAAACCTGCTACTGTGCCAGAGCATTTATGTGCATCTGCTGTAGTCGAATACCGTTGTATCTGATACTGCCGGCTGGCCAACTGATCTGCTCTCAATAGATTCGATTCCCAAGCAACTCTTCTAGTGACAACTCTACCACCACGCCAAATCCCTGTCATAACCATTTTCAAATGGCTAAATAAATAAAAATCTGCAATCAAATCTTAAAAATTTTGTTTCTCATATATAAAACATAGATACCTTTAGTGGTCAAGGTTAGGAGCCTCGGTTCGAAGGAGCCACAATTCTTTCGTTCTGGGAGCCGCACAGAGTCGCGAAGTACACTTATAGCTAAACCCAGACAGCCCGAAGGAATTAAAAGAATAGAAGTGCATACGCTATTGAACTAAATACTATAGGTCTTTACGGGTACGTAAACTATTTCTAGCACAATTCTTTTAGCTCGTCTCGGTTTCATATTGAGAATCACATTGAACATTCGATATAAGGTTCAGGGCGCGCCGCACTCATATTTTGCACCGCGTTGTTGACCCAGCAACGGTTACTTACCCGGCACACAGAATGTAAACAAGTCGTACATCCATCCTCCACAGTACTTGACCGACCATAAATGTACTACAACACCAAATCAAGCCTGCATTTTTTAGCAAATACAATAAATTTTAGAGTGCTTAAGATATGGGGCATATTCAATCAGATGATTTTAGAGAGGAAGTTGTAAGTTAAACTGATCAAGTTACTAGCCGCTGGCTCAGATAGACCTAGATAGCTCAGCTTCGCGGTTTGGAATTGGAAAGAAGCAAAGATTCAATAAGTATATGCCAATATGAAGATCAAGAAAGGTTGAACTGCTTACAAATTTTGACCTTGGAACAGAGATTGGATAATCAACTGTTGGAACAAGAGTCTCAGATGAGAGAATACAAAGCTGACGTTGAACGTTTAAATTCAGACTACGCAACTCTAGTTAAAGAAAAAGAGCAAATGGTCGAACTGAGTGTTGAGATGTCTAGGCAATTGCAAGAACTTCGGAAACAGTACGCCGAATCACTAAACGCGCATAAGGTGCTCCAAAAGCAGAGCTCAGAGCGTTACGACAAATTTCAAAAACAATTTGAAGAAGAGCTAGTAAAGTCGAGGGGGTTTCAGCAAGAGGCGATGAATGTACAAATGCAATTAAATAATGCGCTCAACGACAAGTTGGCAGCTTTTGCCGATGTTCAAAGACTACAAAATCAATTGGATAAGTTACAGGGTTCATCGACTACCACCGCTAGTAAAATGTCGAATGAGCTTGAAAAACAAATAGGTGAATATAAAAAAAAGGTTATAGACCTTGAGAAGCATGAAGGAGAACTTGAGAGCGAGGTCAAGGAGCTTAATCAAGAGCTGGCTAAACAGAAGAAGACAAAGCAAAATGTTGCACAAACTGACAAGAGATATACCGAAATGAAAGAAAGACTTGCGGAGCTAGAAAATAGTAATGCAGAGGCAGAAGCCAAAGCGAAGCAGCTAGAGTCGGACTCAAATGCTTTACTGTCGTCTAATTCCGAACTACAGTCCATGCTCGATAGAGCCAAAGCAGATCTTCAATCCGAAAAAAATCGCTCGAGAAATAAGATTGATGCTGTAAACAAGAAGTTGAGGGCATTTACAGCAACAAAGGAACCACTGAGCGAACCCTCGTTGCTTCTTACTCCAGGAACAAAAAGTGTTTACGAACCAAAAATCAAACTTTCAAACGATGCTGCAGACGAAAAACATGATGAAAAGACAGCGAAAGTATTGGTAAACAACCGGAGAACCAAGGCGGTACCGTTGGCAACTGTAAATGGAAATGTGCAACAGCGCCAAACCATGCCACAGAAGCACAAGGAACTTGAAAACTCCATGCATTCGGCTGAGGCTCCTGAAGAAGAAAATAACTTGTCAAAGACGGCAAATCAACAAAAGAAAAAGAAACGCAAACTTGGAGTTAGTAAGAAACCTTTAATAGTTGAAGATGATGCAGAGCAGCTGGATTTCTCGATGGCTAAGACCAAGCCTAACACTGCAGACTTTTTTAATAAATTACCAACACCAATTCCTCACAGGCAATCGATTGGTGGTAAGCTCATTAGTCCATTGAAGAAACGGAATGAAGGTCTTCGAGATTTGTTTAAATTTTAGTCTATATAAACGCAATGATTGTAAGTAAATTATTTGACTGAATAGTACGTGACTTAAGTTAAATTGAAGCTTTTATGTGAGCAATATCAATACGCGAGGATATGTTACAACCATACCTTTTAGTATTAAGTTTTAATACAGCGTATAGCAACGATTTCTAACATCCGAAGAAGAATTAGGGAAAATCTGATCAGCAGAAATTGTATCGGGTTAGGGTACACGTACTTAATAAGGTTGGATTAACTGTTATTAAGCTTTTTGATCTACCGATAGCGCGTAGTTGACAGTGCTGTCACCCTGTGAATTCCGGGCCCCACCAAAAATCCCGAGCGATCAAACCTTTTGACTTTGAACGATGACGACTTTTGATACAGAACAGCGAAAAGACCAGAAGTGATATTAAAGCATGCCTCTGTGATTGATAATTGTTACGCAGAGCGGTAGTAGTAAGTTTTGCGTGACAATTTTGATTTGACACAAACCGCTTAGATTTTGTAAGCAGGTGCCCATTGTGGTATAAGGTTTGCACTGCACGATTACGGCAACGCGGCCTAGGCGCGATGAGCTGATTGCTTAGATTCAAAACCCTCTCGAAGCGCACGAACTCACCATATAAAAGTCTTTGGCCTTTGTATGTCTAGCATTCGAGATTGCATATATAGCATTGACTGTGGAGAAGGCCAAAATAGCTAAAATGGTGTACGAGACTTCAAATCCACTCCAGGGTGATTCGTCTTCGAGGGAATCGTCGAATACAACAGAGGAGAAGTTTCCCGTCTCTTCCATCGAGGGGGGAGCCGTTGATGAGAAAGGGTTTCTCTTGTACTCTGATCCTGAAGCACGACCTCCTGTATTCAAATCTACCACTCATGAGGTTCTTACTGTCATTATTTTGTTATTTGCGACTGTTATGAACACGGCATCGTCCGGTGCCATGCAGATTGCTGTTCCTACACTCGGACGTGTCTTCGATGTCCAAGGAGCAAACCTTTCATGGACTGTTTCATCTTTTTCAATCATATCTGGATCTTTTATTTTGATTTTTTCTGGGTCAGTACTACTGCGTTCGGTTGACATTTTGGATCTAACATCGCGTGTAGCATAGCAGATAAGTTTGGACGACGAAGAGTTGTTTTTGTATCTTATGCTTGGTTTGCTCTCTGGTCTCTGATTTCCGCGTTCACGACAAATCATATTGTGTTTGACGTGTGCAGAGGAATGCAGGGTCTTGCTGCTGCTGCTTGTCCTTCTGCTGGTGTTGGTATTCTTGGGTCAACATACTTGAATGGACGACGCAAGAACCGCATTGTCGCAATCTTTAACGCTGGTGCACCTATCGGTGTTTTTCTTGGAACAATGACTGGTGGTATCACCATTGAATTTATTGACTGGCGTGCAATTTTCTTCTTCTACGCTATTGTATGGACAATTCTTGCAGCTCTTGTCTTTCTCGTCGTTCCAGGCGATAATATCAATGACAACAAAAAGATTACTTTTGAAGAGGCTAGAATTCGCCTTGGTGAGCTTGATTTAGTTGGTGCCGCGCTATCAATTTGTGGATTGATTACATTTGTGCTCGCAGCCGGTCAGGCTGGCTCGGCGTCGAAGGGCTGGGGTACGCCATATGTGATTGTGATTCTTATCGTATCTATCGCGCTCTTGGCCACGTTTATTTGGTGGGAATCGCGTACGTCTAATCCAGTGATGCCTCTTCGCATCTGGAAGGCGCAAGGCTTTGCGATGATTATGCTGACTGTTCTATTTTCGCTAATGGCTTTTATTGGCACAATCGCCTTTTTCAGTGGATTGTATTTTCAGAATGTGGTTGGTGCGTCTCCGTTACTTTCTGCTGTTTACTATATTCCGCAAATCTTCACCTCGTTTGCGACAGTCCCTATAATTGCGTTTACATTGCACATTGTTCCAAACAGATTGCTCGCGGTCATTTCAATGTTGTGTGAACTAGCTTCGGCTTTGTTATGGGCATTGATGCCATTAGGAACACCTTATTTTGCTATGGCGTTTCCATCATTGATTCTTGTCATCATCAGCGCAGATTTGTTGTTTAACGTTGCCACAAAGCACACCTTGTCAACAGTGACTGGTAAGCAGCAGTCTACAGCCGCAGGCGTGTTTTACACGATCCATCACGTTGCAGGATCTTTTGGGATTTCTATCGGCTCCTCAATTGTTGCATACATCTTGCGCAAAGAAATTGCTTTGAAAGCGATGATGATGGAAGACGCCATGAATGGAATGATTGAAGTTTCGCGTGAAATGCTTGCGAAGGCGTACAACGGTGCATTTTGGTTTGCCGTGGGCTGCAGTGCTGCCGGTGTGGTTACTGCTTCATTGGCGAATGTCGGCAAAATTAAGCAATCTCTGACGGATTCGGAGGACGAGACGTCGGTGTTGGAGCATGCCGATAATGAGATTACGGAAGAAAGCGCTTTGTTGATTAGAAATGTCGGTGCTCTGGATTACAAATCTACTTATGACGAGAAGGCTGTTTACAGCTCTTAAACGATGTGAAGAATTTCTGGAAGTTGCATACGGGTGGACTACGGATGGAGTTTTGAATTCGTAATTACAAATTTTGTGATCTTAGCATTTAATGAACAAGTATCTCTCAGTATATATAGCGCATAGACAACGTGCTTCTTTATAGAAGAGAATCTCAGGAGAAAGCATTGTTTCAGGGGTAATCAGCATTTTGCGAAAAATCTCGACTAGCACTGAAGAGTTGGCATAACGGAATATGCAAGTTCTACTCACTCTGATCGTGTAGATATATATAACAGTTTATAACTGAAGACTATGATGTCAGGGCGGATATTGGTGTTGTTACATCGAAGTACAGCGACTTCTAGAAGTTTACTACAGCGCTCAAGGCCTTCGTCATGGAGATGTAATCGTTTGCCTACAGTTTCTCACTATTCCAATTTCTTCCCGGCGGCCCGAAAGCCACCGCCTACAATCAAAGATAAGGAATCCGATGCACAGACAAAATATGAGAGTGCACGGTTTGACCCTGATATTGGCGACACGGAAGAATACTTTGCTAACGACCCCATTGACATTCTCGAGAACAGAGCTGACCAGGACTATCCGACAGAAGAAGAAATTCAGAGAGCCACGATCCCATCTAATGTTCCAGTACTGTTTGTGAGATCGACGTGCAAGTCATGCAACACACGATCTGGACACTTCATCACTCAGCAAGCATTTGATGAAGGAACTGTCATTATGTTCTGTCCAGAATGTAGGCATGGACATGTATTTGTAGACAGATTGCAGGTTAGTTGTTAAAGAACGCCTTATTTTAATTGCGGCTAACACTTTAGGCATTTCCAGAGTCTATGGACGATCTTGATTTGGAAAAAGTAATGAATCTCGTTGGCGATTCTATCGCTCAAGGAAATCGAGGGTTTAACAGAGACAACGTGGTTGAACTACGCCCTCCAGGTCCAATGTCACCTGAAGAACTTGAAGAATTCATAGAGGATGAAGAGATGGAAGCCGATGACGCTCCGAAGGTGGCTAAACAAGTGGAAGACCTTTTGGATGGACTGGGCGAAGGGTATCGCGACATTGCGACGCAGAAGATAATGGAGATGGAGCAAAAATTTGTCGACAAAAACGAAAAATCTAGCAGTGCGCAAAATGAAGAGGCGTACGATGACGATGAATTTCCAGAAGGCTTTAGATCAACCGGGCCTTCCTATCGAACGAACACTAAAGCGCAGAGTTTTAACCCCGAAGAGGAAGACGAGATGTTCTCAGAATTTTTTACGAACAACAGCACAAGTGACGATCCTCCTGTCGATCGGGAATATAGGAATCGATTAATGCAAATGTCCAAAGAGGAACTTGAAGATCTCTTGAGGGCCGAGTTGGACAAATACAAGCCTAAAAAACCAGACGACAACAATGTTTAAGTTGTTGAGATAACAGCACCTTGCTTTACTGTACATAAATTAAATGCCAATGTATACTACAATTTCACCCCAGTTACTCGTTCAACTTCAAATCCGCCATCGAATTATCCATGGCAGAACGACTTGGCAGTTCGTCAAATGTCCGCCTCCATATACTCTTGGCCCGGTACAAGTTAATCACTCGCAGTCGCTCGTTATCCAAATGTGCGTGATCGCTTGCCTGTCCACAAGGCAGTTGGGCAGCAGGTGCGTCAAATAACTTTTCAAGAAATCTGACAGCAGGAATTGTTCCTCCTTCTCTAATGTACAGAGGCTCGACACCCCACTCTTGTTTCACCGCTTTAGCTAATGTCTTGAATGCTCCGTTTTCTGGATCTCCGAGCCAAGCATCAGCCTGACGACTGCTTTCAATCGAAATGTGGTTCGGCGAATGCAATGCTGCAAACTGCGCACTTAGATAATCTTTCAACGAAGCGCTGATTACATCGATTTCCTGATCAGGAACGATTCGCAACGAAATCGCTGACGTAATGGAGTGCGGAATGATTGTTTCATTTGATGGACCCGGTGCTGAGATTGAGTGAATAGTCAGCGAAGGCAATCGCCATTTGGCCATCAGGACCTCTTTGGATAAACCGATCGTAGAGTTCGTGACAATCTGCTGATACAACTTCTCTTCTCTCGTAGTGATTGGCCTCACCGGTTCATAAAATCCAGGAACTTTGACTCTACCAAAGTCATCTGTCAATTGTGCTAGCAACTTCGTCATATCCATCAACGGTTCTCGATCTGTACCGCCGTCGACTCCAGAATGTAAATCAGGGTGATCACTCCATATGCTCACAGTCAAGTGAATGACTCCCCGTAGTCCATAGTTAAGACACGGAATCGCATCATCAAGCCAGTAAGAGTTTGACAATAGGACCCAGTCAATGTCGGTGCCAATCAAATCTTTTTTTGCGGATACGGTTTGCTGGAACCCAAGAGAACCGTATTCTTCCTCACCTTCAATCAAAAAGACAACACTTGTACGCAACTTCTTTTCTCGATGCAGCTCCGCTGCTGCAAAAATGGCAGCCAGGATCGGTCCCTTGTTGTCTGAAACACCACGTCCATACAAGTATCCATTCACTCCTGACAATGAGAACGGGTCTGTATCCCATCCATTTCCCGGAGTAGCCTCCACTGTGTCATAATGGCCGTAGAATAAAGCCGTAGCACCAGTTGCATCTGGAGCGTTTGCGAAAAATCTGCCATACACAATCGGGTTGACATTTTCTTCTGACACAATTAAATGACACGAAGCACCGAATCGTTTAAGCAGCGCCTTTAAGAATGTTGCGCATCGGTGACAGTCAGCCCTAAAATCTTGGTTGGTGGAAACCGTTTTGAAAGACACAAACCTAGAAAGCGACGCCAGCAACTGGTCATTCGCAAATGACACATCGTCATTGCTGCTGAAAAAAGAATCTGTTAAGTCCCATAAAGCAATAGTGTCGTCACTTCCGCCGGTAACAAGCAAACCTCTCGACTCATTCTGTATCGAAATAGCAGAAAGTATCAGTCCATCATGACATTGCCATCTATTACCGTGCGCTAAATCTCGTGACCATCTTCGAAGGTATCCTGCGGCACTCCCGCTAAAGATGCAGTTATTGAAAGCCGCAATAGCCAGAATATCTTCAATATGCGCTTGGACAGAACGAACCAACTGTAGTGAATCCAGATCCCAGATATTGATACATCCACCTTCTAGTCCGCAGTAGACAAATGTATCCATAACGACCATAGACAGTACACTAGCACTATTTGCAAAACTTTGCTTTATCGTCAATGCCGAATCACGCATAGTCCACAATTTGACACATCCGTCACCACCACCAGATAGAATGCACTGTTGTGCTTCACCCATTGGGGTATGAGCTGGAGGCTGATATGCAAGAAGACAATAGACATAACCATTATGCGCATACTGTACCACATTTGAATATGGCAGCTCAATAAGTTTCTTGGGGACCACCAAAGATTTCGTTGTATTGTCCGAATGCTGTTTACCACCGGGACCAGAGGAATCAAAAAACTTGCTGAATCGTGTAGATGGCAGACCTGATCTGTCATAAGAAGTGTGTCGGTCGATAGTAGTGATATTACACCATTGTATTGATGCGTTCTGTGATCCCAAAAACACAGTCTCCAATACTTCACTGTATGTGACCGCAAAAATATCACCAATATCGAAAACTGAGTATATTGTGTATAGTTCCTGAAGTAATTCAATGTCCCAAATTTTCAAAATTGAGTCGCTTCCGGCTGAAAACAGGAGTGATTTGCTCGGACAAACATGTAAAGATAGCACACTGCCTCCATGACCTCTCAAAGTCTTTATTTTTTGATATGTTTCGAGGTCAAAAACCTTATTATTAGCCCTCGAAGACTTTGGATCCAGAAAACATACTTGAATTTCACTTCCTCCGGTGCCTGCGAAGATGTAGTTAGCTGACACAGCTAAAGACAATACTGAGCTTGATTGCTGCCATCTATGAATTAGTCGAGGTGCATAGTCGGGCATGGCAGGCTTTGAATCTGGATCTAGTTAGACAAAGTCGTCAGTGTATATAGGGCAACATACCATCATCTTCTACAGACGGTGTTGATGTCCGAGAGGCCGGCCAGTCATTCTTAAGCGATTCTGAAAGCACACCAGCATGTCCATGTAGATGCAAGCCAGAAGTACCACCCATGGCGCTCGAAAAAGAGAAATCAAGACTGGACACGCGACGACAGAACGAAATGACGCGATCTGGTTAGTTTAGGCGTCAACGACAAGAGTAACAAGCAAAACGCCAGCCAGCATCAAAACCCTTTAGGCATACTCTCTAATCCATAGAGATTATCTAATGCAAGGAGAATAATGTGAGGCCGCAAAAATAATCAGCTGCTTACTTTTAGCGGTTTTAGATCTTTTGCGCGGTGTCTCGACTCAGGAGCCGTGATAGAACCCCTGAAAAATTTCAACATATATTTTAAACTTTGAAAACTGAGCTTAAGTATTCAAAACTTATGTTGAAGTTATTATCAACTAACTACTAGTATAAGCTTAAAGCTTTAATATAAAATGATCAAGAAGGTATAACTATTAGAGCTTCAATAATTTTCACCAGTCAGCGTTGGTCTTGATTGCTTCATTTTGAATGATTTCAACCCAATAGTTGTCTTCATCAAGGACAAATGCGACGTTCTTCATACGTCCATCAGAAAGTCTCTTTTTCCAATTGACACCTAAGGCCTCGAACCGTTCACATGCAGCGTCAAGGTCATCAACTGACACGCAAATGTGGCCGAATCCCTGAGGCTGGTCGTTGCCGTTATGGTAGCCCTTGAAATCAGGGTCCGACTCAGTGCCCCAGTTCCATGTGAGCTCAAGCACACCTTCAAAGTTGTGAACACCAACGCCAGAGTTCTCGACAAAGTTAGGATCGTTGTTGTAGCCCAGGAAGTAAAGGGTAAACTTCGCCCCCTCATGTTCAGCGGTACGAAGAAGTTTCATGCCCAAAACCTCTTGGTAAAACCTCAAGGATTTTTTGGGATCCTTAACGCGGAGCTACTCTAGTCAGTATCTGCGCGTCACATTAATCAGCCTGTGGCTTACCATAGTGTGATTTAATCTGTAGGACGAAACGTTGGTGACATTCTCAGTCTTTGGTGTTCTAGTCCAAATGAGCTCAACCCAGTATCCATCAGGATCCAAGGCAAAAGCAATGTCTTTCTCTGTACTGTATTAGTTGCAGCACCGACATACTATGTAGTAAACGTACGTCTGCCGTCAGAAAGCTTTTTCTGGAAAACAACTCCCTTTTCTTCCAACTGGTTGCAGAATAAGTCAATGTTATCAACAGACATGCAAATATGCCCAAATCCTCGGTGGGGGTCGGCATTTCCATTGTTGACTTTGTATTCAGGATCGTTCTCGGTACCATAGTTGTGAGTAAGCTCTAATAAGCCCTCACTATAATTCGGTCAATCACTGTGGCTATAACTCAATTAAACGACATACCGGTCAGTCCAAACATTCCCATAATTGGTAGAGCCCTCAACGTCATAAGCAAGGAAATAAAGACAAAATTTAGCTTCGGGAAAGTCCAAAGTGCGGATAAGTGTCATGCCGAGCTTGTCCTTATAGAACTCCAAAGATTTCTTTGGGTCCTTAACACGAAGCCTATACAAATATACATGTTAAGATAATTCAATTGAGTAGCTTATGAGCAGTTCGAGCTTACATTGTGTGGTTGAATTTGTACTTTGATAGGTCGGTCATTTTGGCTATTTGAGCAAATGATTTCCGGTCAATGATCTGAGCAAAGGTAGGTCCAATTAGATTTGGAGATTTTCCTGCAATATAAAACTTTGAAAAAACTTCAATTGAACGGAACAGAGGTCTTGCTCGTCCAGGCAGTAACATGTACAAGATGTTGTCCGTCGATCCCGATTAGAATGTTCTAATCTTTACTCACAATTTTAATGGGACTTGTACCTATTGGTGCGGCTGGATTTGACTGACGACGATGTTTTATCGAAATATACTTAAAACACAAAATCAACTACATTTTGGCCTAGAAATAAGGCAATGCTGAAATCACGTCGTCTCACGACTTTACTGTCACAGTCACTATCTCCACTTTCTCCTCCGATTGATACATTTCAGCCGGCAAGTCCTGGGTCACTACAAGACAGCGTCGACAGCTCGTCAACACCAAATGGAGACTCGCACGTCGACTCTCTAGTAGATGCCTCTAAGCTTCCAGTGTCAAATCCCACACCCAAAGTTGTGATGACACTTCTTCTTACAACAAACGGAAACCTGCTTGCGTCATCCTCTCTAAGTGGCAGTCATTCTACGCCTTACTCGCTTGCACTGTCCCCATCTGTTTCACAGCTAAGCACCTCTGGTGGAAGTCATATTGGAAATTCTGGGGGTTCTGTTTTAGGGGGTTCAGGAATGATAGTTGGTTCAATAGGCACAAATGGTGCAATTCACTTGTCTGATTTGTCTCCAAAACCGCGAGTATATGCTTCATATGCGGCAAACTTATGGCGGAGCTATACCAAAGCTGCTACTAGTACGGGTCTTTTTGACGAGTCAGCAGTTGATACTACAGTTGATACTACAGTTGATTGGGTAGCTGTTGAGAATGAGGTAAGTTCAATCTTGATGAGGATAAGAAAAAATTCAATGTTAACGAAGTCAGGAGTCAACGATTGTTATAAAATACGTACCGAATCAAATGCTTCTTGCACTGATAGGTGAAAGAGGTACATCTGTAGGATTACTGTTTGCACGCGCAAGTGCAATGGCAGACACACTCGCTGCGGAGCTCAAGGGATTTACCTTTGAGTGAAAATGGGTGATAGAGAGTTGAACATTTTCCTTGGAGTTAGGTTTATTAAATATAGGTTTGATTATTTAAATGATTGTATTTACTGAAGGAGGTTGCACGTTAAACATTATAAGAGAATAGCCGACAGTAAAATCACAACTTTCATAACAGACATGAGAACTTGCACACAAGACGCTGTCAAATAACTATTGGTCAATCACTTAGTTCCAGCTCATACCACTCTTCTCGACCGCCGGAGTCTCAATCTTGTTAAAATCACCAAACGGATTGCTCTCCTCTTCTTCATCTTTAATGACTAGATTTGCCTTGAACTCTTGCAAAAGCGGACTCTTAACTGGAATTGGAGGCGGCTTGCGTTTGTGCGCCAATGCATCGGCACTTGGAGATCTTGAGCTCGAGTGCGCACCACTATAAGCAGACTTTAAACGGTGGCCATCAGGAGACACCGTCCGAGATCTAGGGGACGGCACAACTTCATCTTCTGACTCGCTGTCGTCATACTCCGAGTCCGAGTCGTCTTCAACCGGCTGACTCATTCTATCATACAATTGAAGTGCCGCAACAAGTTCTTCATTGGCGTGAATCAGCGAGCCAATATAATCTTCAGATTCAATATGCTGTATGTATTTTAGAATCTGTCGTCTCAAGTGCTTGCACTTATTAAAATTGGCAGTAGCGTCAATGTTGTTGATTGCAAGCTCTTTCTCTCGGTTAATTAGCTTGAGTGAATTGGCCAAATTGGTAGCAGCAGTACCGGCCTCAGCCAGTGTTTGAAGCAACTTTGGTTTCTCTTTCTCAAGGTCAAGTTGATGTGCTTCTCTTCTTGTCTTTGATCCATGCGCTGTATTAATCACAACTGTGTCAGAGTGAGCGTCAGAGCGCCGAATAGGTGTGTTGATTCTGTCTATCGAAGGTGCTCGCGTTCGTCGCTCTCGCTCGTCGCGTACTAATGACGGTCCTCTCGAAGAATTGTCGCTTCTAGAAGCCGATGCTTCTGCACCTGGTCTGGCTGGCTGTGGAGGAGGAGTATCTTCCTCGTCGTCTTCATAGTCCAAAAATCTCTGAGGTTTTGCAGGAGCACGCTTCTTTTGAGGTAGCTGTCGATAAAGCAAAGCAGCCTCGTGCATTCCTTGAGTATCCTTGTACTTGTTTGCCCACGCTACAAACATCCGGCTCATTTTCTTCTTGACTTCGGGGTCGGTGAAAGAATCGGTTGCAATGACACGCATCCGTTCAAGAAGCGGTTCGTCCGCAAACGATGCTGCTTGTATGAGCAACTTGGTATAGAGTATCGTCATGCTTACTCACATTGAAATCTCTTGCCGCCATTCTCAATTAGACAGTCCAGGATCTATTCATAGATTGTCAATAAAGCACAGTAAGTTTAAAAACAACAACACTCACGGTCAAGGCTCTAAGCTGATTGTGCACACTACCATATTTCAACTTCTTGCGTAGAGCTCTCGCAGCTTCGGTTGGACTGATATGTTGTTAGATGCCAATTCATCGGACTTATTTTCAAACATAAATCATTTTACCCAGTAGGACTTAATCTGATTGTCTCAATCAAATCAAAAACACCCGCGACATCATCTTCCTCGAATTGATCACTAACAAGTCTTTCTATAGTGACTGTGATTGCTGTATACGGATGGTCTATGAGAAATCCCATTGTTGATCTCAATTACTTTGAATTATTCAATTAATAACAGAATATTTTAAGCCCTCAGTTAAGTATGTCAATCAACAGTTTGAATGCTATTTGCTTTATATTGTTAGCATTTAAATAGTTACGCAGTAATACCAAGAATACGTGTGCTGTGTGACGTTCCGACTTCGCACATCGGGCCTTATCGCGCGCTCACTGTTCTAGTTCCAACGGTATATTTGAAGTTACCCGGATCACACTACCATGCACTCTTGTCCAAACATTTTACTACTGTACAAGCAAAATACATTTGCCTATTTTATTGCTTACTATTTAAATAGCTGGAATCTCTCTTTTTACCGTAGTAATGAACTACCAAAGAAATAATCCGCTTCTCCGTCTCTACCCGTTTAGATCTACCCCTCCAAAACACAACTGTATTTACATGTGCGGCTCAAATATATGCGGGGTTCGTCTTGACCTATCTGGTTTTATCAAAATGCACTCCACCTCCACTTTGCTCAAACATCAACATCTCAAACTCCATTTGTTTTTGCTCAAATTAGCTTTTAACAAGTTAATTGCTACATAAATAAGCTCAGTTGACTTTATTTTGTCTTCAAGACTTTGGTATCCAGCTCAGAAATTACAATGCTCACGAAGGTTGCACCAACTCTTCGCCAACGCTCGGTTTCACTTTTAAAAACAATTCAAAATCATTCGTCTGCTTGCCCATGTCATGCATGCTCAAGTGGTAACTCGCTTGCAACTTATGGTATCAAAGCCACCAGGAAGCTTGCATCTCACAGTCCTGTTGAAAAAGAATACGCGTTTGAAATGGCGGCTAGTAACATCCGATATGGCAATGGAGTCACTCGGGAAGTCGGAATGGACTTTAGGAACTTGAAATCTGAGAGAGTCGCTGTTTTCACGGACAAAAATGTAAGTATAATTACTAGATTTTCAACAAAGATGCCGGTTCTGACCGAGATAGATTCTCAACCTTGATCCCATGAAGAACGTGATTGCTGCTTTGGAGTCTGAAGGTATCAAATACGAAATTTATAGCGACGTGCGTGTTGAACCAAAAGACGGGCCGTAAGGTTTTCATGTTAAGTGAAGGCACTCATATTTACATAACGATAGTGTCAAAGCAGCAATTGCATGGGCAAAAAATTACCAAGCAGATGCTTATTTGGCTGTCGGTGGTGGTTCGGTCATGGACACCTGCAAAATTGCTAGTCTTTATACTTCCTACCCAGATGCTGACTTTTTGGACTTTGTGAATGCGCCTATTGGCAAGGGACGGCCAGTCGATAAGAAGCTTAAGCCATTGATCGCAGTTCCAACCACCGCAGGAACAGGATCTGAAACTACTGGAACCGCAATCTGTGAGTCTGACTAGCGTGAAAATGAGTGATGCTTTCTAACAATCTATAAGTCGACTTGGTCTCGCACAAAGCCAAGACCGGAATCGCACATCGCGCTCTGAAGCCTCTATTGGGAATTGTAGATCCCATCAACACCCGCTCGATGCCTTCTCAGGTTAAGTCCAGCTCTGGTCTTGATGTGCTTTGTCATTCGTTGGAATCATGGACGGCAATCCCATACTATGAACGTGTTCCTCGTCCAACAAACCCAATTTTGCGTCCCGCATACCAGGGTGCCAATCCAATTTCTGACGTTTTTTCATTTGAAGCTCTGAAGTTAACAGTCAAGTATTTGCCACGAAGTGTGAAAGATCCCGAAGATACTGAGGCCCAAGAAAAGATGTTGCTTGCGGCGACGTTGGCTGGTGTTGGTTTTGGTAATGCTGGTGTTCACTTGTGTCATGGGCTGTCATACCCAATCTCCGGTATGAACAAGGGTTATCAGCATGCAGGATACAAGGTTGACCATCCCATTATTCCTCACGGTGTCAGTGTTGCAGTGACTGCTCCGAGTGTGTTTCGCTTCACTGGTCCAACCAATCCTGATCGACATTTAGCCGCAGCTGAAGTTTTTGGTGCGGACATTTCCAACGCAAAGGTTGAAAGCGCCGGTGAAATTTTGGGAGAGGCTATTGCAAAATTTCTGGTCGGACTTGGCGATCAGCCTAGAGGCATCACCGATTTGGGCTTTACTAAGGATGACATTCCAGCACTGGTTGAAGGAGCCCTGCCTCAATCTCGAGTTTTAATGCTTGCCCCTAACTTTCAACACGAGGACGCGCAAAAGCGGGAAGATTTGGCAAACATTTTGGAAGCATCTCTGACGTACTAAGTGCTGACAATAAAAAAGTTATTTGTCTTCAGAGCTATATACAATAAAACCAAATAAGACATCACTATACCACATATACGCCAAAAAAATGCTTGAACTGTTTCTCCTTTCAGCTTTTCAATCAGCAATCTTATATCTTCGTTTAACATAGTCTGTCTGGGGCTTTCCAAGCTCGCTTCTGATCTCACGCAGCTGGTTAAGTCCCCTGGTATTCCGTATGTCATAACCTCTACGGCCATTCTTATGCTTTGGAATATTAGGAAGCTCCTTGACAGCCTTCTGTTCCTCTGGCGCAGCAGCTGTAGACTCACGCAGGAGTCTCTTGCCGACCACACTGTAGTTATCCAGAAAGTCGTCCATGATTGCATTGAATGAAGCCGAGTTGAGCTGCTGCTGACCGTTTACTGATTCCGAGACTGTTGATGTCGGCTTCCCGACCTCGGACAACAGGCCCGCATCGTCGCCCACACAGTCTTCCTCGTCCTCCGACGACTCGTTATATAGTTTCTCAATTTGGTCGAACCGATCGTCTAGCAATGTCAGACCGGCGTTGCGGAACATAGCCGAGCTTGACATGGAGAATCCTGTCGACGCTGTCCGGCTACCACCGTATGCTTTCCCGCGCTTGCTTCCGAACGACACCAGCGAACCAACATCATCATTTTCGTCAAACTCGTCTTCCGAATCGGGAGCCGCAGCACCTTTTGACTGCGAGATTTTAAACTTTGAAAATTCTTGCTGCCAGTCTTGATCCTGGGCTTCGTCGTCTTCAAACAACCCATCGTCGTCTTCATAGTCTTCGTCATCGTCTGCTCCTTCTCCGGTGATGATCTTTGCAAAAATATCTTCGTCATCCTCTACGTATTCTTCATCTTCTAACGCTTCCAAGACCTCGCGCAGCGCTGGATCCATGTCGGGCTGTAAACCAGCAATCTCATCCGGAATTGCCTGTTGATCCTGATATGTTCGTTTAACAGTTTCTGTGCTTGGAAATAAATCTGCCGGCAAACTTGACTGTGTGTCAAGCTCGCTGTCTACAAACTTGACACTTTGCCCAGCACGGTTGTTTGCTCGTTCGGCCACACGCTGAGACGCAACTGATGAAATAAACACAGTCGACCCATCCTCATCACGACCAATTTCTCGCAAATGCTGCATGTAGTCGTAGTTACTGTCGTCGAACCCAATACCGTACATGGCTGCTTCGCCTTCATTATCTCGAGTCGTACCAAACGAACCTCTGTCAGCTTCAAGGTCACGCAAAGTCTTGATTTGCGACGGACCCGTCTGGCGATACGAGCTAGATATAGCAGGGTTGTCCTTCTTCTTAATCTCCACGAGCACACCTGTGGACGCCTCCGGGTCATTGATCAGAGGATCTTCAAGAGACCGATACACTAGCCTATATCTGCGTGCAGTTTTTCTGTCAATCCGTTTTGCCATAGCTGCCTTAAAATCATTGCTATTTGTCGCAGACACTGTATTATCACTTTCTGTGGACATCATGTTACTTTGGTGTTTTGTAAGAGAAGTACTTTTGGGTGGAAAAAAAGTTCAGTTTTATTGACACCAAACCCTCTTTTATGTAAGCTGCAAATCTTGGGATTTTCAGGAGTTCAGAGGTTGTCGCTATTTAAATCGAAAACTAACGTTGCGAGAGTGGAGCTTGACCCTAATCCAGTTCATCCAACAGAACCTTTAGTTATATTCTGGGTTGGGGTATATATTATAAGATTTAAGATTCAGGGGTCAGTGCTTAACTGACCGGAGGCATCTTATCAGTTTTTGGTAGATAATAATTTTTGTGCATTTTGCAAAAGCTCAATAGACAATGAACATAGACTTGATTATAACGAATGGAATAGTAGTCACTGCTTCAGGCACTCTGCATCCGCCTAACAGCGATATTGCGGTTAGCGATGGTGTAATTTCTAGCATTGGTCGCGGGCTGGTTGCCTTTGCGTCTGAGACGACACAGGTCATTGATGCCAAAGGAGCGCACGTTACACCTGGCGGAGTCGATACGCATGTACATTTATCTCAGGGTGCTGGCGGCATCACTATGGATGGGTTTGACACTGGGACCAGAAGTGCGGTTTGTGGAGGAACCACGTCGATAGTCTGCTTTGCTCCACAGGAGAAATGGGACGAGGACGTCATCAAGGTCGTTGAGGATTATCACGCTAAAGCTGCTTCTCAGGGTGGCACTTATTGCGATTATGGGTTTCATTTGATTATGACCAACCCGTCGCCGTCAGTGCTGGACGAGCAGCTACCGGTGCTTCGAAAAGATTACGGCATTTCGAGCGTAAAAGTGTACATGACGTACGACAACCGACAGTTGACTGACTCGCAAATTATGAGCGTGCTTACACAGACACGACGACTTGGAATGACGACCATGATACATGCCGAAAACTGGGATATGATTAAGTTTATTATTAAGCAGCTCGAGGAACGTGGCCAGACTGATCCCTATTTCCATGCCGTATCTCGGCCGCCGCTGGTGGAAACCGAGGCTGCGTACCGGGCAATCTGTATTGCGGAGCTGATGGACGCGCCTATTTTGCTAGTTCACGTCTCAACTAGGGCGTCGCGTGACCATGTGCGTGCAGCACAAACTAGGATGCTACCCATCCACGCCGAGACCTGTCCTCAGTACTTGTATCTGATGTCGGACGTATTGCAGAAACCAGATTTTGAGGGAGCCAAGTACGTGTGCTCACCACCTGTCCGAGATTCACCAGACGATATCAATGCTTTGTGGGAAGGTATTGCCAACGGAACTTTCACGACTCTCTCGTCCGATCATTGCCCATCTTGTTGGGATCATCCGAAGGGTAAAAAGCTCGGCCTGGACGAGAAGACCAAGATTGCAAAATTTAGTGCTATCCCGAACGGTTTGCCCGGTGTTGAAACTAGACTGCCACTTGGATACCAAGGTGTTTCGGATGGCAGAATTTCGATTGAAAAGCTTGTGGAAGTAGCGTGTACCAATCCCGCTAGACTGTATGGGCTCGATAAGAAAGGAGTGATAGCACCAGGGTACGATGCTGATTTGGTGATTTGGTATCAGACTGGAGAAGCAATGGTCACGGTTGAAAACGGAAAGTTGCACCACAAAATCGACTACACTCCCTACGAAGGATTCATGCTGAACAACTGGCCACGCTACACCATTCTGAGAGGAAAAGTTGTCTGGGCTCGAGATGAAGGTGGACTGAAGGGTGAGCAGGGATACGGCCAGTTTGTGAAGCGTGTTGGAAACATGATGCGTCAACCTCGCGATGTTTGGGTCAATGAGTGGAGACCATACGTTTAGTTGTAGATAGATGTGCTGCATAGGGTAATTTAAAAGTAAAGTCAGGGGTCAAAACCTTATTCTTGTAGTATAATTACGACGGTCTCAAAACTCATTAGAGATACAGAAAGACTACAAACAATGCGATGAATTTGCTGTTGCTAGATCCTTTTGCTATTGCGCAAGAGTATCCTGAAAACTTAACACATACCCTGAGTACGCGAATGCGATTTATACGGTTAAATATGGTATACTGACAACAACGGCAGATTTTGGACAATCAACATGCATCAAGTTCAATAGAAAAGGGGATTATTTGGCTAGTGGGCTAGTAGATGGAACGGTAATTGTGTTTGATTTTGACACATATGGCATCGCGCGTGTACTGAGGGGCCATACAAGACCAATTCAGTCTCTCAGGTGGGTGAGATATAAAGATCAGAGACCGGCTTACTGATTTCTTTAGCTGGTCTAAAGATGGAAGGTATTTGTTATCGAGTTCACGGGATTGGAAATGTATATTATGGGATTTAAAAGATGGGTCAAGGGAAACCACTGTAAGATTTGAGAGCGCGATTTGGGGTGCAGAGCTACATCCGTTCAATCACCAAATTTTTGTTGCATCGCTATTTGACGACTCGCCAACTCTTGTTGATTTTTCAGATGGGACAATACGCAAACATTTACTGTCCAGCGCACCGTTACAGAAAACTTCACGGGATGACGATGATGAAGATGAAGACGTGGACATGGATGCCGACCATCTGCGTGTGGAAAAGCAAGACAAGCAGTCAACTTTGGTCGCCACGTTTACTCGGACAGGGCACTATATTTTCACTGGTACAAGCAAAGGCTGGTTAAATGTCATTGACGCAGAGACACTGCAAACTGTACGATCGGAACGGCTGACAAACTCGAACATTAAGCATATTGTGTTTAGCATATCAGGAAAGCAGTTTGCCGTGAACGCGTCCGACAGAACGATTCGGTTGTACAACACGCCTGATTTGACGTATGTTGATCCTGTTGATTGGGAGATAGATGTTGTTCATCGGTTTCAAGATGTGGTGAACCGACTGCAATGGAACTCGGTCGCGTTTAGTTCAAATGGCGACCACGTTATGGCGTCGACTTATCAAGACGCACATGATATTTACATTTGGGAAAATACAGTTGGCTCGCTGGTTAAAATTATTGAAGCACCCAGAGAAGAGATTGTGGACGTACAATGGCATCCAAATAGAACAGTCATCGCTGCTACCGGATTGGATAAAGGAACAATATACATATGGGCGACGGTTACACCACAACGATGGAGTGCGCTTGCGCCAGATTTCGTTGAAGTCGAGGAAAACGTAGAATACGAGGAACGAGAAGATGAGTTTGACATCGTGAGTGCGGTTGTTTCTGAATGAATGCACGCTAACTCTAAAACTAGATCCCAGATGAGATTGTACAGAAGCAAAAGCTTGATCAAGAAGATGACGACGAGGTCGATGTGGTAACTATAGAACGAGTGCGAGGAGAGTTTAGTGAGGAGTCTTTTGTCCTACCAGTTTTGTTAGATGAAGAGGAAGAGACGTTCGACTCGTCTGACAGTGATTAAGAAACCTCAAGTCATGTATCTTACATAATATCTATTCATCATCACTTTCTCCCTCGTCCTCGTCTGGAAACAAAACCTTCTCCATAACCATAACAGTAGACTTCAAAGGCAATCCGACTACGTTTGAGTAATCGCCAAAAATTTTCTCAATCAGCATTGCACCCTTGCCTTGTATACAATATCCGCCCGACGCGTCTGTGCCTTCGCCGGATGCTACGTACGCGCTCAAGAACTCGTCAGAAACATCCTTGGCAAAGTAAACTTGAGTCTCTTCGATATGCGTTTGCAAATTGTAGCCGGGGTAGACTGGTTTTTCTAATGGCGCGATACATGCAACGGCCGTATAGACTCTATGCGGAAACTCTTCATCTCTTAGCGCTTGCAGCATACGGAAATGCTCAATTGAGGACTTCGGCTTTTCAACAATTTGATTCTGGGACAAGATCACGGTGTCTGCTGCAATGATCAAGGCAGGATCAGCATCTTGTTCTACCTTCAGACAGTCAGCAAAATGATCCGGGTATGATGGCAGCATCCTTCTACCTCTTTCTTATAAACCGCAAGAGCTTTCTGACTTGCAGTCTCGCTCACATATTCGTACACGCTCAGCTGCGCCTTGTCCAAATCTTCGGCAAACCCAGACTTGACGACTTCAAAATTGGTAAGTCCGATCTGATTTAAAAGTTCTCGCCGCCGAGCTGATCCGGAAGCAAGCACGACTCGCTTGTTGCGGAGACATTGGAATACAGGCAAATTTAAAGGCTGCGGAGTGACCGCGGCGGAGTACGATGGAGGTTCTGCGGACATATTTACTGTGATTGTTCGATGTGTCAAATTGCGGTTACAGATTTGAAGACGGCAGGGTTAATTAAGCAGAGCTGATAAGACTCACATTACGAGTAATTGCACCATCGCAGTTCATTTTAGCGATTAACGATAAACTGTACAATAAGGACTTAACAGATATCTCTAGATCTTTGTAAAATACAATATACCAAACCAAACGCCAGATATGCCGTCATATTCATGTCCCCAAAAATGCAACATTAAGTGATATACCAAACGCAACATTTAATCCTCTTTCTTTGCCTTTTGATCATTGTGTGACTTCTTTTTCTTCTTCTGAGCATCCTTAAGCAATGCTCGGACCCAGGCTGCCTCATTGGCTGCCTTCGTACTTGATTTCACTGCGTCATGACGTTTCTTCTTGCCCTTATGCTTTTTTGACTTGTTAGAAACTTCAACAGACACTATGGAGTCCACTTCAGTAACAACCTCAGTTACCGACAAATCAGCTCCAATTGTTTTTGTCCGAGTAATCACATCTTTCTCGACAGTAATTTTCTTTGGCTCTACTGATCCATCCAAGCCTTCGCCCTTGACGAACATACTATACAAAGGACTGTTACGAGCAGTACGTACACTAGCAAAGTCTTGCGCAGGTCCGTCCGGTCTCTTCTTATACACGTCTAGATTTTGCAACTGGCCATCAAATACTCGTTCCCACCATGTTTCGTGATCCAAAGATTTATTTCCAAGTCCTTTTGTGTCCTTCTTGTGCCGTACAAGAATTGGCTTTGCTAGACTGTCCTTTTTAAACCCAGTTCCGGGAGTCCAACCATACGAAGTAAGATATTGTGACGAATTCATTGTGTTTCTTCTGAATTGCTTTTGTGAATCGATGAGTTCCTCGTTGAGAGTAAAACCATTTTTTTTTGTAAACACGAGACCCTTTAATTACAGTCAGTGAGACGAGACGTGTTTTGAGTACAGGTCAGCCTGCGTATAGCATACGGTATATAATCTTTAATAAAAACTGAATAGCTTGAAGTCTTACTAGCTAATGACGCCTATCAATGGTGCCGTGAGTAAGATCCATATTCACTTTTATGCGCCGTACTCATCAGTCGAGAACAACAACAACCTCTTAAGTGACTTCCATAGCAAGTTTGCCTGATATTTTCAAATTATATAATATTCTTCAACACTACTATACTACATTCATCTACTACAAAAAAGGCCCTTTCACGAAAATGTTCCAGATCTCTGCTCGTAGTATTCACCTCTCAGCTCTAAGCACAGACATATCCACATATTCCAATTTTATGGGCTTTACAAAAGGTCGCTTATTTGTTTTTGTTTCTTGTAATCTCACGTACGGGACATATGGCGACGGTAGGTGTTGTTCTCATTCAGAGCCGCACGATTAGACCGTACAGAACGACGTACCGCTTCTACTTGGATTGCGTACGTAATGGATGATTTGGAAATTTGAAGCTTATGCGTCATTGCTCACAAGGCAGTTATCAGTAAATTCATTATCACAGACTGAATTAGTCTTAATGAGTTGACACGGTTATTCAAGAAGTCGAAATTTCTCCCAGTCGGACAGTATTCAAATAGGTTAAATCGGGGTTACCAAACGAGAATCCTGGACAAGTCATGTATTAAGTGACGACAAACTATAAAAAGTTTTGCTTATATCGCTAGCGAAGTCTATGACTCTAATCGTTTGGATCAAAACAATAATAAGTGTGCCGATCAGATATATGATACAAAAGACGCCGATCACAACTTATACACCTTTTGGCCATCTGACACTTACAGATATACACAAATTCAATGAGCAGAGGTAACAGGAATGAAATTTCAATGTTCTGTTCCATCAAGAAGTCGTCTACATACTTGGGCATCTCCATCTTGTCAACGACATACATATATCAAAAGGACCCATGAATGACTACATACAGAAACCTTTTTGCAAAGGTCTGGTCATTATTATGTGGTACTCTATGCACAAATCTACTTATAATGGCAAATCATGCAATCAAATCAGCAACATACACAGTAAAGTCATCGAAGTCAAAAGCATAAAAAACCATTTTATCACAAGAGTTAAGTCAACTGGTTATCAATGCCGCCAGACGCACCCGCAAACTGTCCAGAAACAAAAGTGCAGCGATCTCTTTCAATTTTAAAATTAATCAATAGTTTGCCAGTTGTAGTTTTGCTGTGATCATTTATGGTTCCGGTCAAGCGCAAGTCCTGCATTTTTAAACTTAAATCAGTACTGGCGATGACTCGTCAATTATGAAGTTATAACTAATCAATTCAACAACTAAAGAATTTAAAATAAATAGCAGACAGTTTATGAAACGATATAGCACAAAGAGTGACAGCTAATTTTCATAAACTGCGAGTATTCAACCGGTTTGTTGGACCAGAACAGGGCCAGGGTTAAAGTGCTCCGGCTCTCCGTCATTCTGAGCCCCTAGAACGTGACAATCCAAAATCTACCTTTCACCATTGAAAGTCCGCGTTTTATTGTCGTGACAAATCGGCAATTTTTTTAAGAGACACATGCCAATGGCACCGACTTCGAAATCACTTCCGTTGTTTTTTCTGCAAAACACGACCGTTCTGCTTCCAGGCGTAGTGTTATCCCTCGGCATTACGAGTTCAGAGAACGCCGCTCTTGTAGCGCGGTTGTACAAGGCCGTGAACGCAGGTTCGACCGAGTCATCTGATCCAGCACTTAACTTAATCGGATGCGTGACCTGGAAGGCAACACCAGCTGCTGAGATCACGACCGCGGCAGTGACGAGCGGGGTCGAGGACAAACTTGGCGATCCCTCGAGCGCAATTGTGAAGACTGTGAATGCTGATAACGAGATGTTCTGGGTGCGTACTGGACTTGAGTAACTGACTATATTGATTTTTTACTCATTCGTCTAGCAATTTGGATGTATGGCGCGTATAATCAGACTGGAGCGGTCATTGACTGGCACCTTCCAAGTCGTAATTGAAGGACTGAGCCGATTCAAGATCACAAAGATTGTGTCAACTACTCCGTACTACGTTGCCGATGTCTGGTATCTTAAAAACTCAGGTGAGCTGCTTATGATTGACTAGTAATTGTTTCTAACTATTAAGCCCTTGACTCGTCAGACATACCTACTTATACACTGGTGGCCCAGCTTAAACGATTATCGCGCGAGTTGATAGGACTACTTAAGACATCTGCTAGCGGGATGAACACGATTTCAACCGTCGCGCCTAGCGGAGCTCAATTTTCGAGCAACTCGCGTGCTTTACGACGACTAGAGAGTTTAGTGAATCACAGCAGCTTTCAAGATTCTGACAAAATTGCTGACCTGATGGTCTTTGCTCTGGATGTACCTGTGGCGGAAAAGCTCGCAATGCTCAGAACCGAAGATGCCAGCCGACGTCTGGAAATCGCAGTAAACTTGCTTACCAGACAACTCAACATGCTCAAGCTATCGCAGAAGATCAACACGTCCGTTGACAGTTCGCTTAACAAAAAGCAGCGTGAATTTTTGCTTCGTCAACAACTTAAAGCGTAAGCAACAGGTTTCGAGATATTTGAGTCGAACTGACAAATAAAGTATAAAACAAGAGTTGGGAGAAAATGATGGTGAAGCAGGAGCGGAAGACGATATTGCAGATCTGATCAAAAAACTTGAGTTGGCTAAGCTACCAGAAGAAGCAGACAAGGTTGTACAACGAGAGTTAAAGCGACTCAAGCGCATGCATCCAACACAGGCTGAATACCAAGTTTGCCGGACCTATCTCGAAACACTATCGGAAATTCCGTGGTCTGTTGCAACAAATGACAAGATTGACGGCGCGACCTTACGAGCTGCTAAAGAACAGCTTGATAACGACCATTATGGATTGGAATCCGTAAAGCGGAGATTGCTCGAATATCTCGCCATTATCAGGCTTAAATCGCGAGGAAAAGAGCAAAGTGTGATTGAGAAAGCTCCGATTTTGTTGCTTGTTGGTCCGCCAGGTGTAGGGAAGACCAGTCTTGCAAAGTCTGTAGCTACGGCGCTTGGACGCAAGTTCCACAGAATCAGTCTAGGAGGTGTTCGTGACGAAGCCGAGATCCGAGGCCATCGGCGGACGTATGTCGGAGCCATGCCTGGGTTGCTTATACAAGGTCTGCGGAAAGCTGGAGTTGTGAACCCTGTGGTCCTGTTAGATGAGATTGACAAACTTGGCGAGAACAATTTCCACGGTGATCCATCGGCTGCCATGTTGGAAGTTCTTGATCCCGAGCAGAATCACACTTTTAACGACCACTATGTGAACATTCCGATAGACTTGTCCAAGACGCTTTTCATTGCGACCGCCAACTCAATAGATACTATTTCGCCGCCACTACTGGACCGAATGGAAATGATTACTCTGTCCGGCTACACTTATCTGGAGAAGAAGCAAATTGCTCAGCAATATTTGGTGCCGAAGCAGGCTAAGGCTAATGGGGTTGAAGAGGGCAAGGTTATATTATCTGACGACGTACTGCTGAAGATTGCTACGGCTTATACACGAGAAGCTGGTGTGCGAAATTTGGAGAGAGAGATTGCGACCGTGTGCAGAGGAAAGGCTGTTGAGTATTCTGAGTCTCTGGAAGAGCTTGCAGATCCAAGCAAGCCACGAATTACATACGACCCGGTGGTGACGCTAGAGGAGGTGGAGCAATTTTTGGGCATGGAGAAGTACGAGAGTGAGATTGCAGAGGACGAGCGGCGGCCGGGTGTAGTGACTGGACTGGCTTATATGGGCAGCGGCAACGGAGGGTTGTTGTTTATTGAAGCGAGCAAGTTTCCAACCGGCCATGAACGTGGTGGCGGCTCATTGCAGCTGACTGGTAATCTTGGAGATGTGATCAAGGAGTCAGCCATGATTGCGCTGTCATGGGTACGTGCGCATGGGTTCGAGCTACAGATTAGTTCATCTCGAGAGGAGAATCCACTAGGAAGTAATGACTTTCACATTCACGCCCCTGCCGGTGCGATCCCGAAAGACGGCCCAAGTGCGGGTGTGGCGATGACTGTTGCACTGGTGTCGTTATTGAGTATGCGACCTGTACCCAACGACATTGCGATGACGGGTGAAATGACGCTCCGGGGTCAAGTGCTGCCGGTCGGCGGGATTAAAGAGAAGGTTCTTGCGGCGCATCGAGCTGGGATTCGTAAGATTATTCTTCCTGCGCGGAACCAAAAGGATGTTGAGCACGATATGCCGGCAAATGTAAAGCAAGAGATCTGTTTTGTGTTTGTGCACAACATGTGGGAAGTTTTGAACGAAGTAAGTGCTCCTGATTTGGTATATGGGCAAATGCTGATCGTTTAGATATGGCCTGAGGTTGTGAGACCAGTAACGATTGTGGAGAGCAGGTTGTGAAATATTGGTATATGTACAGAGCAGTATGGAGTATGCGGAGATTTAGTTTAAGTTTACAAATACAACAAAATTAGTTGCCAGCTTAGATCAAATTAGAATTCTATAAAATTAAAGCTAGGCCTGTCAAAAAAACCAACTTTTCAGTCTTGTCACTAGCCGCAAGCAATTGAATAAACCGAATATGCTGGTATAATAAATGAGACAAATTGTACAATAAGGCTTGTATGAGCACCAAAATAATTAAGTTTGTCATGCAAAAGAGTATGTAATGCAAAACAAAATACTAGCTATACAGAAATAACCTACCAACTCCGAGATTTCAAATACGGTGATATCTATTTATGCTTTTTAATTTTCTGGCCGAGAGTCGAAGCCTTCAGGACAGACGAAGTGGCCCTTTCGTATGGTTTGGTGCCTTTCACGGATTTTGCCTTAATTTCAGTCTGTGCTTTTCTCAAAAGAACAGGATGTGATCCTATGTACTTGCCATTCATATCCTTAAAGGCGCGGAAATAGTCTTCAGGGTCTCTAAATGCAACAAACCCGTATCCCTTGCTCTTCAGTTCTTGCTGTTTGTCGCGAATGACCCTTGACCGCGAAAGTGACGGGTATTTTGAAAATGCCTTGTGTAAAGTTTCGTCTGATACTTCTCCGCCGAGATTGCCGACGAAAAGCCTAAAATGTGAAGGATCCCATTCTAGCAAAGTCGGATCTTCCCACTTCTTGCCCCCACCTGACCGAATCACTGTCGTGCGTTTACCGTCTGGACCTGTCTGGTAATAATTGCCGGGCATCATCGCCGGCGCATATGTTTGAGGCTTCGTAGATGGTGGAGGTGGAGACGCAGAAGCAGATGCAGATGCATTTGAATGAAGCATATGTTTAGGCGTATAAGCCATTTGTTGCCGTGTTACAGATGAAGATGCAGAGGCGGCATTGATAGTCTTGTTTGCTCTTACGGCAGCTTTATCGATCTTCGGAGCAGCGTAATATGAATGAGCAGCATCATCAGCACCTAATGGAGTTTTATTGTAGTTTGCCATGTCAAATTTTATTTTTGAGGTTGTACAAAAGAGAAGATTGATTGAGTGGACGGAGGTAAATTTATCACAGGCCGGGTAAATGTATTTAAATCACGGATATCTTACGATAATGAATACTTTAATGTAGAAAAATGTTCAATAAGTGATAAAATTTGATTAATTTAGGTGAGTTTTATTGAGAGTTAAGTGCTTGCTATTTACTATACAGTTTCAATGTCAATTGACCTGGTTTGCTGCCATTTGGACTGCTCTCGATAGACATTTTCTGTGCTTTCTTTGTAGGATTCACGGAATTGTCATAAATAAAATCTCCTATTTCTTTATCAAATGAATCTCATTGATTTTTTTATAAGTTTCTCCTCATTAGAGACTTTAAATTTTTCTCTGATTAAAAATCTTCGTCGGACTCTTTCAATCACTCAATTACGACCCCCCTTACCCCCAAATCAGCATCCAATCCCAACCACTGCACCCGACACAAATTCAGCCCTTCCATCGGGCAAACTCCCTCGCCACTTCATAGGCTTCGACTAAACTGCCCGTATTTCGCACCCCATCGTCATAAATCATCGCGATTGCAAAAAATTGCAATGGACCTTGCTCAGTCCAGAAATTTATCATCTGCCCATCAGGATATTGGTGATTTACTGAACGCGTATCCGGACGAGTCTCCGTCACAGGTAGGAATTGCCACAATAGTATTCTACTCAGGTCTGTCACTAACTAATCATTCTAGCAGCCGGTGACCCCGTCAAGCAGAGGTGCCATGTCAATCTCATCACTTCTCAATAATGAAGATTCAGTCTCGGCGATCCCACTCTCAGTTGTTCAAATCAAGGCAGAGCCTGTCGCGATCGCTTCTTCTTCTGTACGCACACCAACAGAGAAAAAAAGGCGAAAGTCAGCAAGAAACTTGTCAGCTCGCAACACTATTGCTGGCAATGGCTCTCAGTTGTCAGACAAGGACGAGGATTTTTATCCTTCAAAAGCTGCGAAACGTCGTCGTCTGGCGTCACTGCGAGTGTCGCCTCAGCCCCAGGCTACTACCCTTGCACCTGCTTCTGCTTCTGCTCCGAAATCACACCTGTTTGTTAATCGCACTGTCGGCGACCGGTCGTTCGACCCTGACGAGACTGAATCGAGCTCGGCTGGGTCAACACTTGAAAGTCGAAGAACCGTACCTACTCTCGCTGTCTCCCGTGGCTTCACCCGACCGCTGTCCCCCGTTTCCGATATCTCTTCAGCTGGTGACGAAGATGAAAATCAGATTGCGCTCGACAAAGCAAAATATTTTGAATCCTTGCACCAAAGGTTAGACGATATTGCCTTACTCGCTACAGAGGCACGAAATCAGTACCGGTCTGAATACCAGCAGCATCAAGTCAAGCGCTACGACATTGTCTCCGCTCGCGGCAAAGACCAAGCGTATAAATTTTTTCACGATGAAGCACTAGCGCTGGTGTTGGCTGAGGAAGCTGAAATGGAGCAAGATCGTGCACAGGATGCTCGTGCCCAAAAAAAACGAAAGCGCGCATCTGACAGGTCGGCTGATGTGGTCGATCACGATGCAGACGGTACGCTTGACGATGACGCAGCTGGAAACCTTTTGGAAGGAACTCCAGATGGCGCAGACGCCTCAACGATAAAAACTGAGCCGACTGAAGACGGAGCTGCCACGGAGAAGATGAAAAAGAAGAAGAGCAGGAGCAAAGATTCTTCGTCTAGACGCAAGAAATCTACCGCCAATGGAGAGCAGACAGGTGATGACTTGAAAATCGAAGGCGAAGAAGGCGAGAATGTTGAAACCAGCGCCGCGGCTCCGGTCAAGAGGCCAAAAAAGAAACTTAAGGCCGTGGCTGTAGAAGGCGCAGAAGAAGGCGGAGAGCATGCTGGTCCAACGATCAAGCTTACTTTATCAAAACCAAAAAAAGTCAAGAAAGAGAAAGCAGCAGCTAAAGCAGAAAAGTCTGGAGATAACAAGAACGCTGCACCTACTCCTCGAGAAGCTAAAATTTACGTCAAAAATTACAATAACATGTACGACGCCATTTGGCGTGACATTGCACGCAAAGACATCCCTAAAGTTGCTCGTATTGTGTCCAGCTCGGTGAATATTAAGCAAACCAATGCGCGCAAAACGGCTCAATTAGCAGTCAAGGAAGCCAGGCGGTGGCAGTTTCGGACAAACAAGAGTGTCAAGGACTTGCAGGCCAAGTCTCGTCGCGCGATGCGTGAGATGCTGGTTTATTGGAAACGAAACGAGCGCGAGGAGCGTGACTCGCGACGAAAAGCAGAGAAAGAAGCGTTGGATAAAGCGAAGAAGGAAGAAGAGCAGCGCGAGTCCCGAAGACAGGCGCGAAAGCTCAATTTTCTCATTACCCAGACCGAGCTGTACTCTCATTTCATTGGTAGAAAGATCAAGACCGATGAGATTGAAGCCGGTTCGACTGATGATTCGGTCGCTACAGATGAGAAAGAAGCTGATATTCAACGACGTGCGTCAGCTGCAGAGAGAGCCGCGAAACCTGCAGAGGAGGTTGAGCTATTGAAGAATGCGCGATCTCATGACATCAGTAGTCTTGATTTTGATGGAGCAGAAGACGCAGATTTACATAACGCAGCGATGCATAATGCGCACTCTGCGGTGCTTTCTGCCCAAAATCGGGCGAAAGCATTTGACAACAAGTCAGCAATGGACGAAGATGGTGAAATGAATTTCCAGAATCCCACGACTCTTGGCGAAATTGAAATTTCTCAGCCTAAGCTACTATCGTGTACTCTCAAGGGATATCAGCTTAAGGGTCTCAATTGGCTTGTGAATCTGTACGAGCAGGGTATAAATGGTATTCTTGCCGACGAGATGGGCCTGGGAAAGACTGTGCAGTCAATTTCTGTCATGGCATACCTAGCAGAGACTCACAACATCTGGGGTCCATTCCTCGTTATCGCGCCGGCCTCAACGCTTCACAATTGGGAACAAGAGATTTCTAAGTTTGTTCCTGAATTCAAGGCTTTGCCGTATTGGGGTAACGCAAAGGACCGAAAGATTCTGCGAAAGTTCTGGGATCGAAAACAATTGACGTACACCAAAGATGCACCGTTTCACGTTCTTATCACGTCTTACCAGTTGATTGTTGCTGATGCACAATACTTCCAACGCATTAAGTGGCAACACATGATTCTAGATGAAGCACAGGCAATAAAGTCAAGCTCGTCTAGCAGATGGAAATCGTTGCTTGGATTTCAATGCCGAAACCGATTGTTGCTCACTGGAACTCCAATCCAGAATTCGATGCAAGAGTTATGGGCATTGCTGCATTTCATTATGCCCACTCTGTTTGATTCGCATGACGAGTTCTCAGAGTGGTTTTCAAAGGATATTGAGTCGCACGCTCAAAGTAATACGCAGCTGAACGAGGAGCAGCTCAAGCGCTTGCATATGATTCTTAAGCCATTCATGCTGCGACGAGTCAAGAAACACGTGCAATCGGAACTGGGCGATAAGATTGAAATCGATGTGTATTGCGATCTCACTTATCGGCAGCGGGAGATGTATCGTGCACTTAAAGCGCAAGTAAATTTGATGGATATCATGGACCAGGTGGATTCAGAAGACACAAACCAGAACTTGATGAACTTGGTCATGCAATTTAGAAAAGTATGCAACCATCCAGATCTGTTTGAGCGGTCAGACACCAAATCGCCGTTGTCGATGGTTCGGTTTGCTAGGACCGGATCTTTTATGCGCGAAGGTAACGTGGTGGACTTATACTACAGCACACACAATTTTATTCAGTTTGTGCTGCCAAAGTTGATCTACCGCGAGGGAATGCTTGATTTATCCGGTGCAAAGACTAACGCTGGGTTCGAGAATCGCTATCTTGGGCATCTCTTAAATATCTGGGATCAAGACTACATGTATGAGAACCAGACAGGGAGCCAAGCATTTTCGTGGCTAAAGTTTGTCGGAGAGTCTGTTGGCGATGTCGCGCATGCATTTCACGATGATGTCGTTAGCAGGACCGTGTCTGTACAGCAGCGGGCAAGTACTCGCAACGAGACTAGGCCGATTTTGGATGATGGCGAGAAGGAATCTGTGCCGATATCCAAGCTCTTATTAATCAACCAAGAGCCGCAGTTGACCGAGCCGTTGCGAGAAATTTCACGGACGTATGTGCATTGCGAGAGACTTCACAAGCTTGATCCCATGTACGATCCTAGTGCTATTGCGTCGCCAGTGGAGTTGATTTGCTCGGACACGAATTCTGTGCGAACGCAACGTGAGATTTTGTTTTCACAAAAGTTCCGGTCAATTTTGTACCGTCCGTCGGTGAAGGACGAAGCAAAGTTGCTTGAGAACCACGTGCCAGTAAATCAGTATCCTGTTAATAACATGCTGCCACAATCTTCATCCGAGCGGTTTGGATATTCCTCAATCCGAGTGCCGCCGATGTCTAAATTTGTGACTGATTCTGGCAAGCTGGTGAAGCTAGACCAGCTGCTGACTGAGCTGAAAGCCAACGATCATCGTGTGTTGATTTACTTCCAAATGACGCGTATGATGGATTTGATGGAAGAGTTTTTGACATACCGCCAGTACAAGTATGTTCGACTAGACGGTTCATCTAAGCTGAGTGATCGGCGTGATTTGGTCAACGACTGGCAAACCAAAAACGAGCTCTTTGTGTTTTTGTTGTCTACTCGAGCTGGTGGTCTTGGAATAAATTTAACGGCCGCCGATACGGTTATATTCTACGACAGTGACTGGAATCCAACGATTGACTCACAAGCTATGGATCGTGCCCACCGACTCGGTCAGACTAGACAGGTTACCGTCTATCGACTTTTGGTTAGGGGTACAATTGAGGAGCGAATGCGTGATCGAGCGAAGCAGAAAATGCATGTGCAGCAGGTGGTCATGGAAGGCGGTAGCGGTGATTCAGCTGCGCCTGGTGGAGTGGACTTCCAAAAACCAAATAGAGAGGTTGCATTCTGGTTGTTGGACTAAAAATTGGATACTGTTTTATGGGGCGTTGTAATATTTGATTTACATGATTATGATTGTGAATGTTATGTTATGTGGGATATTCAATTGTACATATATATTTTAAGAAGTGATGCATATAAAATCTAGTACATACGTAAGATCGTTTTGGTTGCCGGGCTTTTAGCACATCTTCTGGTTAGGGCTTATTATCACTAAACCCTTGATTTTAATAACTTACGCAGGATTTTTTGAGAGAATAGTTCGCTATTTCTTGCTCTCATAGCACCTGATTAGTTCTTTGACATTCTGTACTACAAAGATGGTGAGTGTATTTTGTAGTGCTACTATATTGTGAGCTAACAGTAGACAGGTTCAGAAACAGTTTAGACATGCGAGTGGGCTTGGGCATGCGATTATAAACTCGCGGGCGCAGAAACAGCGCCAACAGCGGCAGGAAGGAATGTCAGAAAAGTCTGAGCAGCAGCCTTCCTGGATGAAACTGCAGTCTGTTACTCAAGAGCGAGATTTGGACGAGTTTTTGTCGACCGCCGAACTTGCGGGAACCGATTTTACAGCGACAAAGCTGAACATCAAGATCTTGCATCAGGATCAGCAGAATCAGTTTCTGCTCACGGAAGAGGAGGAGCTTGCTTCTAGACAGCGACAGCAGTCGAACCGACAGCGGTTGACCGTGCCGCGCCGGCCGGCGTGGGACGAGAGCACCACGAGGCGCGAGCTCGAGCAGGATGAGAAGGCATCGTTTTTGGACTGGCGCCGCGGGCTGGCGGAGCTGGAAGAAGGCCAGGGTTTGATTTTGACACCGTTTGAGCGGAATATTGAGGTTTGGCGGCAGTTGTGGCGTGTCGTCGAGCGATCGTGTGTGGTGGTACAAATTTGCGATGCGCGGAATCCACTGTTTTACAGATCCAGAGATTTAGAAGTTTACGTGCATGAGCTGGCTCAGATTCAAGGGCAAGACAAGCGGAACCTGTTACTTATAAACAAGGCAGATATGTTGTCAGTTCGTCAGCGAAGGTTATGGGCACGGTATCTCAAAAGCGAGAACATTTCGTTTGCCTTTTTCTCTGCCGCGCTCGCGGGTTTTGAAGACCAGTTTGCAAACTTGAACATGGACGACGATGTCAGCAAAGAACTAGATAGCGAAGCTGACGATGGGGTGACGGCAGAAGATATGCACGTACTTTCGGTCGGCGAGCTTGAAGAGCTTTTTTTGCGGACAGCGCCACCGGCCGCGTCGGAGGATGGCTCGATTTATATCGGTCTTGTGGGATATCCCAACGTTGGTAAGTCATCTACCATTAACGCGCTGTTGGGTGCCAAGAAGGTTTCTGTTTCCGCTACACCAGGAAAAACGAAGCATTTTCAAACCATCCACCTGAGCGACAAAGTCATCTTATGTGATTGTCCCGGTCTGGTATTTCCAAACTTTGCGTCAACGCAGGCTGATCTGGTGTGTAACGGCGTCTTGCCTATCGATCAGTTGCGTGAATACACCGGTCCTGCAGCGCTGGTGTGCCACCGAATTCCGAAAGAAAACATCGAGAAAATCTACGGTATCAAGATTCAAGTGCGGCCTGAGATTGATGGCGGAACCGGTGTCCCAACAGCGGACGAGTTCCTGGGTGCGTACGCGATCGCGAGAGGATTTATCAGGAGCAGCCGCGGCGGCCGGCCGGATGAGTCAAAAGCGTCAAGAGTGGTGCTGAAGGATTATGTCAAAGGAAAATTGCTGTACTGTCATCCGCCACCGGGAATGGACCCGGTTGAATTTAACCGTGATACGTATGCGCTGTGATTGATCATTCATTTGTAATATATGCTACTTGTTTGGGTTCAGGGTTTTTTTTTAATGTTGACAAGAATTATTTTTGTTTGAGGTAGATTGAGTTGGAAGGTGTATGTAAATCAAGACTACATATACAATGCAAGTACAGCGACTGAAAAATTACTGTGAAGATGCGCAACTTATTAGCATCGATAGAAGCGTAATAAGTGCTAGTTAGCATATCTCGAGATAATACTAGAGCTTCTGATATCAATTTTCTTTAAATAAAGCTTTGCCTGCCGTTAATTTAAATGTCAACCGTTACAGTATTCTTACCGTAAAGAATAAATGGCTGAGTTTATTGATTTTGTTCTGCTAAAAGCCGTTTGAGGGTAAACCCTATTATGCAATGTCCTTCCAGGCAATTCATCATACATACGGCAGAAGAATTAAACCCTAGAGCAATTCTGCACTGGACAAGTTGCAATTAGCAAATTTACATTTAGTATGTCGATTTGTATCTAGAAAAACACTATCTCAACAGTTTTGCAAGATTTTACTCAATTGCGAGGTTGTTTTGATACGTATATTGTCAGCTGGCAGTGATGGATGGGCAAATCAGTGTACGGATACAGTAGGCTGGAGAATAAGAAGCTGGGTTAGACATTTTCTGCAAGAAATTAGTAATTGATAATTAAATAATTTAATTTGAATCTAATTTAGAAACTTAATGCTATTCTGTGGGGAAGAAGGAGAAAGGGTTTGAGCACGTAGCCTGGATTAAAGTAGGCGCCACAGTATCAGGCTAGCGGAACGACACGCTGAAACTTCAGACTTTTGAAAGCCATGTTTAGCGTTACTGCATTAGTTGATGTAAGTCTGATTGCCTTCAAATCCACATCGTGAGACCAACGTTAACGTACGTACGCACGCTGACTCAGTACGTTGCGGACAGAATTGAGATTACTCCCTTTTTTGTGTTTGCTCGGCACAATTTGCAGTACTAATCTACTTACGAAGTGCTTTACTAAAAAACTTAAATGATTTGTTACTGCTTATGCGGTAGATGTAACATCGCCGTGGAAGTGTTGACCAGCGGTAGGATTAAGCAGTGATCAATCGAATCTAATTTAGAAAGATTTTACACAATTGCATTTATATGTTACAAGTTGATTACTTCTTGAGTATTATTGCTACAAATTACTTGATATCTTTCTTAAAAAGACAAAAATTACAAATATTATTATACTTTGTTAGTATGTCATTAGGTGTAGCATATTTAACAGTAGCAGATAGAATAACTATGGGATATATGCAAAGACAACTAGGACCAAACAAAGTAGATTTTGACACTTGGGAAATGCATGGCACAGTGTATGACTAGTTGTACTTGATTGCTATTTGCATTACGTTGGCAGATAATGTGTCATTAAGTATTAAGCTGAGTAAAATACAAATCATCAGAATTCCAAATCCGTAAAAATACAAAATCCAAGTGAAAATAAAAATATAACCGTTTAAAATCGAACACCAATTTAGTGTGAAATCCCAAGCAAAAAAAGAACAAAATGTTTGATGAAGAAAAGAAGAATGCAAAGTCTATATCGAACTTATCGGGGCAAAACCACCTTCAAACAGGATACCGCCAACATCGTCATATGCCAGACCCTGATCATGCTGTTGCTGCAGCGAGCCATCGCCAGTCTCGACGCTGCTAGCAGGACTAGTCCAAAAGTCAGTCACGCCAGTAATAGGTGGAACAGGCATGTCTGTTGACTCCCGCTTCAGTTGAAGGCGTTGTGGCATCAATGCCTGAGCTTGTTGTTGCGTGAGCTGGTGCAGGGGTATGTACATTTCTTGCTGATGAGGCTGCTGATGTGCTTCAACAGATTGTGGTTGTTGCTGTTGCTGTTGCTGTTGCTGTTGCTGTTGCTGTTGCTGTTGCTGTTGCTGTTGCTGTTGCTGTTGCTGTTGCTGTTGCTGTTGCTGTTGTTGTTGCTGTTGAGGCATATTTGGTTGCTGCTGTGGTTGCTGCTGTGGTTGCTGTTGAGGCATATTTGGTGGCTGCTGTTGTTGCTGTTGCGACGTGGTAAGGTACATTTGTGGACCTTGTTGATGTGACTGAGACTGTATTAATTGTGCAGTAGCTGCAGCAGTTGGCACGGCGGCAAACGTTGACCACACGATTCTCTCCAGTCGCAGAAGAGCATATTCAAACATCCATGCGGCCCGCGAGTGAACTCGGAGATGCCACTGAAATCCTTCCTTGTATTCAACATAAATTTTTGCCTCATCTGCGGAAGCGGAAGTCACTTCCAACAATGAAAGGAATTGTCCAATCTCGACCAAACAGTCTCGCGACGAGTGTATCCAGAACGCCTCTAAGTACTCCGCAGTCAAGGATCTCACAAAATTCACTGCTGCACTAGCCCTGTCATTTGCGGCAGTCCGAAACTGTAATACTACTACACTGTCGCTACAGCTCTCTAATGTGCGTAAAATAGCACGATGCAGTGTAATCTCAACTGTATAGTAAGCCAAATGCAAGTATCCAGTGGTACAAAGCCGTTTGTTGACAATTGAAGCCGGCTTCATGTGAAGGCAGTCAGAAAGACCGGTATACCACTGCCTCAGCTTCAACTGCAACGGCTTTGCAAGCTCAAATACTACAAACGGGTCTCGTATTTCTTGCTTGTACTTTGTATATTCTGCAAAGAAGAATGTTTGTAGAATCTCTGAAAGAATAGCGGTCAGGCGCGAGAGTTCGATTAGTAATTCAGCGCCGTGGCCATCGCCAGTAGTATTAGAAGATGATAGCTCAAGACAGAAATCATCCAAATCAAGCATCGGCACAACCCAGTTTTTTTCGTCAATATACGATGGTCGTCCGTGGCAGAGTGCAACCCAACGATCCTGGACATACAGTGCCCAAGCCACACGCCTGCGCAGAGGAATTTCCCATGATGGAATCCGCCATCTGCTGCAATCGAGATGCAATCCCAAAGCTTGTGCAACACCAACGAGCTGGCCAGTAAATGCCGAGATTTGAGTTCTGGCAAGCTTAATGCCTCCACCGATCGACTCCGGTTTACGTTGAAGTAAAAGCAGGCCAGCCTGGACAGTAGACAACCGTGCACGATGTAAATGCTGCTGAATAGCGGTAAATGCAATACGATCAAGTTCTACTGAATCGGGAGGTGCTTCATAATGTGACAGTTCGTGATCGTAAGTCCACCAGTTTAATGCAAGAGAGTAAACAGCAGCTAGTAGTGGCGGAGAAATTTGCTTCTGTGATGTTTTGTACTGTGATAAGAAATAAGTCTAGATCGTCGTTAGTATAGCTTTTAACATATTTGAAACATAAAAATACTTTATGAATGATAGGATATGATGGATGGACAATGCGGAAGTAAAGATTAACAAGCTGTTGACCGTAAGGTTCAACTATTCGCTCAATCTCATCTACCACTTTATGATCTTGTTCAATTTCGCTGTCAACAGTCATCAAGAAAATGGCGTCATCAGAAACTGGTCGAATGTAGTTCATCTTTGAAATTGCCAGGCGCTCTCCGACAGCTAAAGTCAAACGATGGACAAACTGATATTCATGATCAAGCAAGTTCGGCCCGACCAATTCAGAATATGAGGTATCATTCATGCCAAGCGAGCTTGCGTTTGATATCGGATCCATGATGTCTGATCCAGCAGCTAAAACGTGTTAAAATCTTGCAATGGAATATCAATATCTGCGTGACCTTACGTTCATCAATAGTTTCAGATTCCGAAAATGACTTAACAGTGCGGGCGCGTTTATTAGCGCGCTGCACTAACGAAGGATCTTCCTTTCTTGAAAAGTACTCTTGCGGGTACTGAACAGGATGCAATTGTTGTGGTCGATTACCTTGAACGTGATTCGGTGCAATCTGGGGAGGAATATGTGATTGTCCCGACATTAAAGCAGTGTATGAAAGTGAAGCAGGTTGTGCGGTGATATTAGTTGGTATAGTTTGGCGCCGTCGTGTCGGAGGTTCAAGCACAAAAGTACAGACCTCTTCATGAGACACGCACATAGTACAAACAGTAGCACCTTCAGGTCGTAAGCATCTTGTTTTACGCCGACGACAGCCATCACAAGGCCGTTCTCTGCGATTGCGAGTATAAAACGGGCGATTCAGTTGTCCAGAATTGCCAACTGGGGTTGGAGCAACGGGACCATTATTGCCTGATTGAGTCGTATTTGGGGGAGCAGAACTTTGTAGAACAGTTGGCGATGACGAGCGATCTGGCGAAGCTGATCCTAAAGTGGAATGTATTGCGTTTGGTTGTTGTTGTTTTTGTTGTTGAACAGCTGGAGCTTGACCAGGGCTCAGTTCGCGATTAATAGACTGATCCAATTTACGGTCATCAGAAATTTCGTTGCCAGATTGTTCACGGTCGTTGTCTGCCGGTGGAGGTTCTTGAGAATAGTTCGACGCCGCCTGAACTGTCATAATTTTTGTTGAGTAAGCTGTGCTTTTGGCAAGAAAAAAAGTTGTTTGAGAGTATTGTTAGCAAAACTGGGTGAGTTGAGCGGCGAGAGTAAAAAGCAAGATCGACGAAAACTTCGGCGATGGAGGTGGCTTGGGTCCTATTTTTGTTTATTATGGCTTTAACTGTGTAAAATTGTTACTGATATATTGCAAACGTCAAGCATTGTAAGTTTGTTCTGTTGTTAAGCTGCTCCATCAATATTTACGCCATTAAACTTAAAAAAAAACCCCAATTTATTGATATTTAACTATAGTTTAGATAAAACTTTTTTTTGGCTTATTTGACATGCCGAAAGTGTCTGTTTAGAGCGTCCGCTTTATGGTAGAATGATGCCGAGTCACTTTAAGTTTAAGAGACAACTTTAAACAGCTAGAAACAATAATGACACAAAACCCTGATAATTTGTTAAATTACCCCTGAAACTTTAAACGAAAATCGCAAGTGTCTCGAGACTTCTTGTCATGCTGCCCTGGATTGTGTCCGATACAATTTTTGAAAAAATAGAGCGTGAATTTAACTATCTCTATTTAAAAAAATTCTTTTCTATTAATGAGTGGAGAAACTATTGCTGCTCGATACGACTGAAAGTTAGAAGTGGTGTGGAGAAAGAATACATTAGTTGTGCCTGACGCGGAGAATATACGTAGACTATCTACAGCGGGTATCCGGCGTGCACTATTTCGGCGCAAGAAACTGTATTCCTAGATTTTATTCTTCGCCCCCCGCGCCTCAGTCGGCAATCATAGTGACTACCGCAGTTATTTATATTATTTCTTTTGTTTGCCAGTTTCTTGTTATAACATTGTTTGGGCTAGAAGTTATACAGTACTGATATTGTATGGTTTCTGTTCATGAGTGCACGACTAAGCTTCGGTTCCATTCCAACTACATCATCGTCTCACGCACAGTATTTTTCGAGAACTTCAAAAATATTTAAATATGCATCTCAAAACATTTGTCTCACAAAGTAAGCAGAAAATAAAGAGTCTCACTTTCAAAGATGTTTGTTCCTTCTTATTAGACCAGTGGTTTCTCATATGCCTTGGTATTGCTATCCTCATTGCGTACCTTGTACCGAATCTTGGTCGCAAAGGTGGCTGGGTGGCAGCTCAGTATTCAGTCATCTACGTCTGTCCAGCATTAATTTTTTTTATCTCTGGTTTAACTATGGATACCAAAACTCTTATTAGAACCGCTGCTCTGTTTCGAATACATCTAGTAGCACAGATCATGTCGTATATGTACACCAGTGCCATATGGTTTGGTCTTACAACAGCCGCTGTTGCAGCACATGACAGCCATCTCAACATGCCTGTTCTTGGTGGGTTTATTCTACTGGGTTGCACGCCTACAACTATCGGTTCCAATGTTGTCTTCACTCGGTCCGCTAATGGCAACCACGCGGCTACACTCATTGAAGTCACTATAGGTAAGCTTGTTTTGTTAAGTGAATAACTAACATAGCTAACAAATCACTTAAAGCAAATTTGTTGGCTCCCGTATTATCACCAGCTCTAATTTCAATGTACATGTCGTCTTCACCAGCATGGGGTGAATTAACACCAAGTGGCGGTGGTAATAGTTACAGTACCCTTTATAGATCTGTGTTCAAACAGCTTGGCTTGACAGTGTTTGTCCCGTTGGCTGTTGGTCAAATACTTCATCAGTTTTTCGCCAAACAGATCAAGTGGCTGGTGGATAAGTTCAAAATTAATAAGTTTGCAAGTGTATTTCTTATTCTCATCATGTGGAGTACTTTTTCGTCGTGCTTTTATACAGGTGCATTCTCCTCAACTACACCGCGAACTACCGCACTTGTGCTTATGATGAATATGGGCTTATACTGGCTATTCCTTGTCTCAACTCTGCTTATTACAAGAGGATCTCACAAGCTGCGATTTAAAAATAAGTATCTGGACGCTATTGTTGGTTTTTTCCGTTTCAACAAGCGTGATACTATCGCCATCTGCTACGTTGTTCCGGCAAAGACTCCTGCGCTTGGCGTTCCTCTGATTAACGCGCTTTATGCCAATCATGCTGGTGTGACAGATCAAGTTCGACAAATGCTTCAAATTCCTATGATCTTGTATCAAATCGAACAGTTGACTTTTTCTTCTAGCTCTGTTCCTTTCTTTAGACGATGGGTGCAGGATGAAATAGACGCAGAAAAAGAGGAAGAAAACATACGGTTGGCGCGGGAAAAGGGAAATGCGCAAGGTTCATCTACAACATCGTCTTCCGAAGTTGCAAGAGGATCTGAAGATGTAGTCGATGTCATCGGGAGTATAGACAGTGACAAGAAGATTATAGAGCACGATATGGAGAAGCAATGATTTCTTCTGCGTCACCATATTTGTTTCATTTAGTTCACGTTTTGCATAAAGTTTTGTTGCTTTGCATACCATCGGATTATTAGGCGTGATGGTTTGATCTGGTTTTGTTTGTACATCGATTTATTGTAATTGTCTATTGTCACATATTGATTGGGAACAACACATTACTAAAGTGATTTCACTAGTCTCTTGACGAGGTGTATACGTAAAATGGCAGTCTTTCCGTGAATGTGGAGACTTCGATTGCACGTGGCTTTTGACAGAAGCTTAGAACTGCAAAGTTTCGGGAGCGGAAGAGGAATCTTGTCATCAGTTCCACTCCCATCATCTCAGACTTAAACAGCATCATCAGAGAAGTGTAACGTTTAGATTACGTATATCGTAATGCATCAATGTCAGGACGCACTACAGATCTGTCCTCGTTTGCAATAGCTTCGACGCCTGGTTCGGGATCAACAAAGAAGCAACGAAACTCCAAGTCAACTCAGTATGTAGGTACCGCGACTGCTGGAACTCGTGCACTTCTATCTCAGATGCTTGCGTTTTATGTCCGAGTGCCAGTGAAGTTGTTCAGACCCACGAGGGTAGACTATCTGCTTGTGCCTAGAGCGATCAATCCTGCAATCGGTTCGAACATGCCCTGGCGATTCCGTACACATAGCAGCATGGCATTACTTACGCATGCAGTAAAAAAGCACGGATGGCGATTTATATATGATCAAGGTTAGTTTGAAATTTGCCATAGTCGCGAGCTACTAGCTAAGTGTTTAGTTCTACCACCACTTCTTGCAAATAGTGTGGTCGGGATAATTCTATACACTACATATTTGACTGCTCTTCCTTTATTTTCAAATAACGATAGCGACTCGTTTTTTGGACCTGCAAACGAAGTGCTGACATGGCGGCAAACAATGGCGGCCGGATTCATTGCAGGCGGAGCTCAGTCTCTCGCTGCTGCACCTATCGACGCCATTTTTACTAGGTTTTCCGTCAGCGAATTGCTAGAGGATTCTTTACGTGATTCTGATCAAACTCACAAGTCTTTGTGGCGATATGGTTGGGAGAAACTGGGGTCTATAGGATTGCGAGGAGTCTTCGCTGGTTACAGTCTGTCATTTGCTAAAGAAGCCACAGGATTTGCTGTCTTTTTTTCAACGTTTGAAGCCGTCAAACAGTGGAGCTACAAAAGATTGGTGACCGAATACGGAGCACCTTTACCTAAGTATGTCGACAGGGACAGTAATCCAGATAAACACGCATCCATTAGAGAGAAGCCATCTGCTGCGCTATATCCTGCCTCTATTCTTGGTGCCGGCGCGGCCGCCTCAGTTGCGCTCCAAATTGTACAGCATCCATTAACACGGATACAAGCCGTGCAACTTACAATCCTTGAAGCAATGGATTTTGCAGGCTCACGCCATTTTAGAGAAGATTACATCGAAGCTTACAGACGCACCTTTCATCAGATCAAATCGCAGAAGACACTGTCTCGTCATTCATGGTTGTCCTGGCTTTATCGCGGGTTAGGGCGGTCAGTTATAGTGACTGTGCCTTCCACCAGTATAGGTCTGTTTGTGTTTGAAATAATGCGGGTACGATTCATGGAAGAAGTTGAAGTGTATACCGACGATGACTTTGAAGCTTGAGGCAAGTGTGCGTCTGCTGAGGATATAGAAGCTCATTTTAGCATATTTGCATATAGACTAGGTTAAATCAGGCAAAATGTAAATATAGAATTTCGTTAGGCCTTTGACAAAGCGCACGAGTACACGGATTAGGCCAAATCCGTCGGGGGTTAGGGCTCGTCTGCCTTTGACCTCACCATCGGACAATTCATTTCAAACGTTTACTCACATATTCAGAATCAGGACATATTTGAGAAGATTTGACGCAGTATTCTGGGTTTGCGATACAGGAATGGTTCTGTCGCCTATATATCAGACGTCTCCTCAGACGAGGTCGCCTGAGCGCCGTCAGAGCCAGCCTGCTTTGTCCGTACAGACAACAATGCTCAGCAACCCTGACAACACAACTTCGCCAACAGACAATGAAGAACAGAATCAGCAGGCTCAACAAGACACGAAATTGAGTAAAACGGATCCTGATGACTATAGTCTGTTTTTACAACAAAATCAACCACAGAATACACGCCAGTTAACGAGGTCTGCTTCAATTGCGTCTGCATTCTCGACTAGGTCGACTAGATCTGGCTCTTTTTCATTGGATTCGCCGTCCTCGGGAACAGTATATCGTGATCTGACACCACTTCCTTCGCCAATAGTAACCTCAACATCGCCGCTGTTTAATCACACTTACACAGGGCGATCGCCGCCGTCAGGGTCGATTCATCCTCGTGTTGGAGCACGAATCACTTCAGCTTCTTTGCTGGGAGAGTATTCCGTTGTATTTGAAGACAAGCCTGTGATTAGTGTACCAAAGGTACGCAAACCGTATGGCGAATTACTGCCTGCTCCGCCAATTCCTGCTGCCGATGATCTTGGGCTTGGAATTACTTCTTTACATACAGCAGATGCACCGCTACCGGCTCAATCAATGTTGAAAATTACTAAGCCAGATTTACATTTAAAGACAGGTTTAATTGAGCCGGTCAAAGATGATATGCAACGGGAAAAATCACTGTCAGAGGATGTAGATTCTGCCAGTGAGGTTTTTGAAGCTTATGAGGACCCTGCCTTACCAAAATTGCGTTGGCGAGAAGTACGCTTATTGGGGAAAGGCACTTTTTCTCGGGTAGTTTTGGCCAGGTTGATCGCTAGTCCGGATAATGAGATTAGGTACGGTGAATCTAAGGAGTTGGTTGCGGTGAAGATTGTCGAAATTACAAGCGCAGGAGGGGCTAGTCGCGAGCGTATAGAAAGCGGACTGAAACGTGAGGTTGACATATTAAAGGTAAGTTTTGATCTTTTGAGTTGAAATAATCGCTAATGCAGTAGAATCTGAATCATGCGTGTCTGATTCACTTAATCGCGTTTAATCTTGAACCGACCCGTGCGTTGATTGTTCTTCCGTATTGCCATGGAGGAGATTTGTTTGATTTGGCAACTTCTACTTCTCGCCTTGACTTATTGCAGCCGCACGTTGTACGTAGACTATTTGCGGAGGTTGTCTCAGCGGTGGGCTATTTGCATCGAAACAATATTGTCCATCGTGACATAAAATTGGAGAACGTTTTATTAGTTGTTGATCAGAGTGCAGTTGAGTCAGCGGTGCACGAATCTAGGCCATTGACATGTTTAACAGATTTTGGATTGTCGCGGCAGATTGATCCCTCAAACCCACTCTTAACGACAAGGTGTGGTTCAGAGGATTATGCGCCACCAGAGCTTATTATGGGGCAGTCTTACGACGGGCGGCAGACCGACGCTTGGGCGCTCGGAGTTCTGCTGTACGCTTTGATGGAGGGCCGCTTCCCATTTGACTCACCACCACCGTTACCAGGATCAGCATCTCGCAAGTCGGGTAGCGCGCGTAATAGGGTGAAACACCGAATTGCAAGGATCGAGTGGTGCTGGGTTCGGTTTCGGCGGCGAACTGAGAACGAAGACGATGTTTACAGCTACGACCACGATCTTGATTCAAGCGACGAAGATGAAACTATCGCAGACATCAATTTGTGGACTGGAGCACAGCAGATTGTCGAGCGGTGCTTGCGCCGCAAAGATTCGCGGATTAGCGTGAACCAGATTGCCGAATCTCCGTGGTTGAAAGGCGCTGTCGATATTCTCGGAATCAAGCAATAAAATTCGACTGCTTGTTTTAAAATACTTCAAAGGGATTGGTTCATTTAATAATAAGATTAATTTGTGAGGAAATCTGTACATTGGTGGTGGCTCTGCGGGTCAGATCGGCGTTTTTTTTTGCTGATTTACGCGTTTTGTTTTGTGACTTTAGGTGTTTGCTTGTATCATATGGATTGTGTTTACCATAGTTTAGTCGCATTTGTTTTGGGTCTATTGTAAGTTGAATGGATTCATAAAAATCTGGGTTTGAATCGTGAAGAGTAGTTTAGGGTTGATATGATTACGTAAAGGTATGGGTATTGTGTCGGTTACGCAATCATATCGAAACTGATGACAGAACGCTCGTAACTTCAAACACCTCTCTCGATTCAAAAATGTGCAAACCTTCAACTTGTAACACTTGCTGTATGTAATTTATTTGAGTTGTTATAGTATTAGATATTTTGCTGAAGCAATAATCTAGCTGGAAAAACATGGTTTGGATGTGGTTTACATATTCCGTCAGTCCTTGACAACGTTCCAAAATCTGAATGGTGATTAAACTTTGATGTTGTTCATTAGAAATCGAGCAAATTTGACTGTATCTATAGGTGTACATGTGAGAAGCCTGCCGACAGCCCGTATCCTCCTATGGGTGCAGCGCCAGGTGCGTGTGTTGTTATGTGAGATCCAGGTCTCTTAAATCAAGATGTATTTTTTTTTTGCTTTAATAGCCGTCTGGATCTGGTATGTGGATCGAGAACTGACTGTGAATATGCAGCTTAGTCTGAATGGACCAATATGGAGACATATGTAGCCACGTCGAGCTCGTCGATGCGAAAGTGGATTGGAATAAATTTAACTTGTTTTCGCCATTAGTGCAATTTAGTCTATGTACGTAAAGACCAAAAAGATTTATTGGAATCAGGACAAAAGTATAGGGCCCAAGTTTGTAGAAAGTGTACAGTGTTGAACCGGAGAAGTAGAGGAGTATGGAGACCACGGTTCGCGAGAGTACGCGTGAGTATGCGAGAGTCGCAGAGTTCACTCAGTACACTAGAAGTACGTTAAACTGCTCTGAGTTTAAGCGGCCGAGATAATAGTTTAATTTTACAAAAGAAATATTTGGGCACATCGCCACCAAAGATCCAAAATAAATATAGAACGTCTCTCCGCCGTTTGCCCGAAGCATCCGTGTCAGACAAATCAATGGAATATGGGCATGTGTGGAGTTCAGTGGAGCCATTCATCATCCGGATTGAGCAGTCACCAACATGTGCCTCTGCCATCAAGATCTCTGCCGCATAAGATTCTATATACGCGGGCCGAAAAAGTGTAACTAAAGTAGTTTGAGTTGAAGATACACGATCGAAATAGGAAGGATAGCTTCTTCTACGCAGACGAATTAAAATGTCTCGGGGTTTACAATTCAAACTTCCTCAGGAGTCATTAGAATGACCAAAGTACTGACAGATACAGTAACTATCCATTACTATATGCACATATTAATCGGCGATTTTGTGTGACTATCATATTATATAGTCAGCAGCGACTGGTCCTGCCAAAACCCTGATCTCAAGCAAACAATCCGTCTTGGTTCATTTTTGTACCCCTGAATTCGGTTTCCGGCATTTCAGTCTGAAACTCCGTCAGAATAAGGTTTAACATGTCTAGAGCTTAAAACCGAAAACACCAATTAACCCTCAAGCTCTAAATGCAACGTACCGGCAAGTACCGAACTATGTATATACTGTTACGTTAGTCGGCAATTGCCAATAGCCAATAGCCACTTGAAGTTGTTTCATCGCACAAAAGGTACAAATTCTTTTGGTGCATTTCGACGTAGATCTGTCTCGTAGACAAGGATGCGGCTTTCTTTGACAATATACGCCTATTTTTAATCTTGGATCATCACTTCACTCAACGGAAAATACTTTTGTTTCCACTCAATTTCACAGCCGTGGCCTTACAGCCGTGAATGACTATGTATCCACTCGAGCCTGCATTATCCGGCCTGACATGGTCCTCACACTACCGGATAATCAAGGTTAAATTGAACTCATCATATACCGCTAAGTAGAGAATTCTTTGACAAGTAATGCTATTCCCTCAGCCTATTAGGCCTGCCTGTTCTGACACTAAGAGATCATTTTTGTCTTATCGTATCAGCCAGCACCTCGGAAGGTATCGTGCCGGATCCGTTTTAAAAGTCTGTGCTGAGCGCGCTCTGACCATGTACACAACACGTATTGCTAGCGTCAGAATCATTTTTTGTTTTTCAAGCAAACTAAAAATAAACTCAGCTCCAGCCGTTCGTTGGTTCGTTCAAAATCCATGTCAGGCTAAATCACTATCGCACCCGTTTCGTCTATTTTCAGCACAAAAAGCATGTTACAACTTTTTAAATGCATATTGGGCAGCATATAGTACACAAAAGTCTTCAGTGAGCTGTCTATGGTTGGTTTAGTATGGCATTTCAAAAGCCTCACAACCCTAGTCCTATCCTGTTGCATTTTTCTTTGAAAAAAATGACCTCGTTTACGAGCGGCAACTTGCGCTCTGACTAATATATGTTTTCAGGTAAGCAAAGAAAAACCACGATTTGCAATTGCAAGTTAGTATTATTTTTAGAAGTCATTCGAAATCGATCGAATGACAAAATCGATATCTCACAAATTCAATGCTGCCACTTTGATATTCGCAAATAAAGTTTATGTGCCACATCTGTTCACGACGCTAGTCACTTACAGTAAACCCTAATTGATGCTCCCCCAGCCAAAAAAAACAGAAATTAAATGTCAGGTTTATCAGATGTAGCAGTATTATCTCAAAACAGAAATCCAATGAAACAGAACCAAGAAAAACTTTTACAGTAAAAAACCATGACTAGTCATAAGTAAATAAAAATTAGACTTACCATCACAAGCCAAATGGGCTTTCTTACAATTAGAACATGCTGAAATAACATTCGGCTTCGGTCGGCGAGCAATACCAGCAGATGACGGTATAACGGCCGACGACTCACTTGCGGACCGTGACAAATGTGCCCTATGTCGCTGCTCATACTGATTTGATGACAGTTGCGACGGCAAGTTTGGCAGTGGTGTGGTGGCAAGAGATGAATTACTTTGCGAATCTGGTCGGTGACTGTGAGCCGTTCCAACATATGGCACTTCCTGCTGTTCGGTTGGAGATGAATACTGCCTTGATTGTAGTGGCGGTAATGTTGCCAGAGATTGAGCAAATTGGCCGTTATAAACGTCTTCGGCCAATAAACTAGACAGGACCTGTCGCGAATGTTGTTGCGAAGGATGTCCGTCAAATGACGACAATGGAGGTAATGACATTCGAGGTGTCAACCCACTTTAACTAGTCAAAAACATTTAATCAAGCAATTAAAATAGCGGACTTACTCTGTTGGTGCGGATCCATATGGATAATGTTGTAGACTTCGATAGGACGAAGTAGCCAAAGGCGGTTGTGCCACTGGCATGCTAGCCAATGCATAGATATCCAGAGCTCTCCCACCTTGAACTTGAGCCTGTAGTTGTGGAGACCTGTGTGATACAGGATCAAATTGAGATGTTGATGGTGCCACAACTCGAGCAATGGCAGGAAACGAAGGCAATTGATGGGGCGAAGAAATTACCGGTGTATTGGCGGAAGACAACGATGGCGAATCGATTGGGCCTGGAGGTTCTTCAGGCTCACGAGAAGGCGATGCATCTGTCATGGTCTACTGTTGTGCGCGAGACTAACGCGTTAGATTGGCTATTTCCGTAATTGTAACATAGGACCACGGAGTCACGAAGGAGGATACGCTAATCTTGAGCAGATCTATAAATGAATACAATAGAGATAAAGCAAAGTAATTGAATTATAGAACAGCAGAATCATGAATGGTGAGAGAACAGGCTTTATTTGAACTTTGATGGGAGTCGGGAAAGTGCTCAAGGTTGCAGAGACTAAGTCTCATCAGGTAATCAGGTCAAGTAGCGGCATAGTAGGTGAAGAGAAAAAGTATATAAATAGAGTTATGTAGTATAAAATATATTGAATGTTATTCTCCCCTGCCAATCTTGGTACACATAAATAGTGGTACCACGGAGATCTGTCGCGCGCTCGATGGCTGGCTGGCTCGGAATCCGGTACCTATACTTCTAACCATAGACGAACAAAATGGCTGCCATAGTCTAAACCTTATTTTTACGTTTGACTTCACTAGTCATACTTTAAAATGTCCACGGTGCTAAAAATTCATGCGCATCTACTTGAACACCTGGACTGGCTACAATATATATATATATTTAGCTCGTTTTCTTGACTTCAGTTTTTGCGTTTTAATTAAGCAGGCCATATAAAGTGGGAGCCGGTGGGTTTCATGTAACCGATTTTCTGATTACCGAGAAGTGTAGAGTGACAACGATTCTCACGAAACGGCGCTCTGACTCTATCACGAACTAGACGACGATGACAATGGCTTCGAATACAGTGAAAGTTCAACCTGTTGAAAGACCTATTATAGTTTGCAATTAATACACTTTAAGTGATAGGTATTCTGACATATTACGGAAGCACAGAAACTAATCCGGGATTTTGCGATGAGCTCTGTAGATCGACAACGCTGCAATATTATTGATTGGCAGCTTAAACGTCCAACGTAATGGTTTAGACGAATATTCTTTGGGTCAATCCAGCGCGACTTTGACATGGCTTAAGTAGCTTTCCGTTCACAATCGTGAATAAAAGATTCTGCACCTCAAAAGAGTCGCACAGCATTGCCTAGCTTTTGTAGCAGCTGGCTTTGGTATGCAAAGCATCTAAGTGCTTCTTTTTATGTGTATTTATGAACGAAATGTAGCATAGAATACTGCTCTCTTCATTGTCTCGAATAGTCTTTGGTAAACTGATTCTTAGTTGGATATTTAGTGCTACTAAAAATCCTACTCCTGCTTCACGACAGTCCTGACTGATGCATATCTTCTGACCGATAAATGGCAGTCTGTGATATTTGACAATGACTCGGGTTCATGTTTGAAAGTCTGAGATTAATAAACAGCACCAAAGCTAAGGACGTGAATTGGCATCTTATTTGCGTCTTTGATATCTCGGGTTTCGTTGTAGTTTCAATTCTATGCAGAGATATCCTTGACGGCGGAAGGATGTAACAGGTAGACTTACTGTAATCACGATAACGATGACATTCTACTGATGGAATCAAATTTACAAATGGTAAAGCCAGGCACTGTGCAGCATTTAAAATATCGGATACAATTAGTCAACTAAAAACGGTTATGAAAAATTATGGGAACAGTGCCAAGAAACCTTATCTCGACTTATTTTTACATCATCAATCTTGATGATTGATGACCAGAATGTTTAGGACGAAATTCATTGGAAATTTTGTTCAAATGTTTCACGATATCGTGAAAAGCAGCTTTATTTTCGGACCCGTGCATTTGCAAAACTAGTTACGGTACACTATCTAGATATCGAAGCTTTGATAGATACACAGCAAAACCAGATTACTGGGGTTAAATCATGAAAAAAAGAAACAGTTCAGACCTGTGACGCGCTGACCTTTGCCTCAACCGGCTTTTCCGCATAAATCTTGTACGGCACGACACGACAAAATCGTACGATGCATCACGACGATTCTATCGCACTTAGAGTTGTACTGTCGTGATGATCTGCGACGATATGCAATCTTTTGATACATTCTGACGGACGTTGCCGGTTGCAGTAGGTAGAAGAGATCTGCCTGCCTTTTTTAACTGCGCACATCTAAAGTGCAAACACACGAAACGGTACGACGCTGGTGCAAAGCAAAAAAAAAACAAAGTTACGGACATGCCGCATACTTGAACTTTAAAATTTGTAGCTGTTCGTTACTACCTTTTAGCTTCTTTCGATTGCAGATCTTTAAAAGTTCTATGATCGGAATGCTAAACTTGCCGTAACTTATTTTATATAACTATATGTATACTGCACTATATGACTAGACTAGATAGTAATTATCGGATGACTGTGCTTGTCTCGTAAACAATGTCGAAGAGGGCTGGTCGCTAAAAGCTAGTAACTAGTTCAAAGGTTCGCAAACGGTCGAAAGGTGAGCCTAATTATAGATATGGTCTTGTTCTTTCACCGATTAGCTGGGCTTTACTATAGTCGACGACGGTCTCTTGGGGCCAACATATATGCGGTAACGAACAAATAACTGCATCAACAACTGTTTTTGTTCTCCTCTTCTCGTATTTATTATAATTATTATTCATCTGTTATCAGTCAATCCTGTCATTTCGTTCTGAATATGAGCAGCTTTTGTCTGTCTTACTTTTGACTTTAAAGTTACAAATGATAGATCAGCCTATTCTATCCTTGTACCAGATAGTGTACCTTCTTCAATCATTTCTGTACATGCACTGAAGAAGCCACGAGGCATCCAACCCGCACGGCCTTTTGCTGGCCCGAGCTTTTTCTGTTTCTTTTTTTGCCTTCTGTTTTTATTTCTCGCCCCTGGTTCAACTTCTATTTCATACCAACAACGACTGAGTTTTTATTTTTATAACATTCAACGACTCTTTAAAAGTACTCAATCATCATCTCTCTCTCTAACGTCCTGCCACTTTCATATCCTGTCTCCTTCAAGAAGGCCCGCATTAATTACCCTTCATACCATGTCTGACCGGTTAGATACGGAAATAGCTTGCTGTACGTTCTTTTGTTTTGCCCATAATAAAGTTCTATTTTTAAAAATCCGTTTCGTCTCAATTTGGACCCGCCCCCTTACTAAATTGTACTCTAGTTCCCTTTCAAAGTCTGCAGGATGTTCCACTTGTTTCATTTTTATCTATAGTTATAAGCTTCGTTTCGCTTAACGTGCTTATTTTTATTTTTGGCATATAATTTTGATAAGAGACCTTGAAAGATTTGGATCCAGGGGAACACATTTATACTTTCAACTAATCCACCTCTGCGACTTCCATTTTATTTGTTCTCAATCGCTAAATTAAAATAGTCTTACATATCCTGTTCTTTTGGGCGTACGAACTTTCCCTTAGCTTACGTATTCAGTGTGGGTAAGAAGGTTTTCGCCAGCTCTCTATCACCACTTATGCTGCGCCGCATGTGTCCTCCCCGCAGATTTTATTTGGCGTTGTGTGCACACCATGTTCAATCAGCATTATACTACTTATTACTGCTTTGTATATTCTTCATACACATTCTGCTTACATTCTGTAAAGATACCAATTTTTATTAATGTTTTTGCGCTTTTAAGCTGCTTTGTTGCGGAGTTTTCGGAGTTTTTGGCGTTATATTGCTTATGCTTATCTATTTCTCATGAACCATCAGTCACTCTCTAAAGTAGTCATGCTTGCTAACGAAATATTTACAGTTGGAAGACCTTGTCAACGATGTGTAAATCTAGGTAAACAAGTAAGTCTCTAGTTTTGATCTTAACCCGGTCAGTTGAAACTAACAAGCTAAAAGGATACTTGTGTTGATGTTCGACATAAAAAACGTGGTAGACCGAGATTGCGCGATGATTTAACTGTTTCACCGAAATTACAAGCTGCAACAAGTTTGCCTTCAAATTCGGATGCCTCGAGAAAAATCTCTGCATCATCAATATCTTCATCGTCATCTTCGTCTTCGCGGTCGTTTTCGGACTCAATTGTCCCGACGTCTGCTTCTATGAGGAGTCCAATTAGTTTCCCATATTTGCCGGTGTCTCAGCCAGTAAGTGCAATATTTGCATCTACTTATGGCTCGCTGGATGGGAACATTAGATCGGATTTCGCGTCAGATGCACGTGGACATGACACCATCCAGCCACAATACGATTCACAAAATGACTACTTCATTGTGGTAGATACAGTGGAAGGTTTGCCTATCGCAAAAATCTCAGATGCAATTCGCAGAATTGTGCCTGCAGTCCCACTTCGATTGTCACATATTTTACGGGACGAACAGGTGTACCTGGCAACAGAACGAGTGATTAGGGCAAGAGCACGGGCTGAATCAGAGAGTTACATTTCTCTACTAAAGCAAGCTACATTAGAGGAACTGGTTCGACCGATAGTTGGGCAACATATTCTGCCGCATAGCAGCGCCATTGAGATTTCGCCACATTCTGGCGTACAGAGCCGACTGATATCGGATGTCTTTAGATTGGAAACAGTTGAAAACATTCGAACGACAGCATTTACAGCATTTTTGGTTCAATCAACCTTGAATGACCGCGATGTTGAATATGTGGTTGTCTGGTTGAACAATCCCGTGGAGAGAGAAATGCAGTTCAAGTCCGAAACAGAAGACACAGATGCACGGCATGATTCACGTGAGGAGTCCAGTACAACTCCTCGTCGTAAGCGTGGCTTTGGACTTGGCGATATTTTAACATAGATGAAAGGATCAAAACAATCCGTGACATATTCGAGATATTTTATTGTGTAACATAGTTCTGTGTTAATACGGTTCTGATCCATCGCCGTTGTTGTCTAATTGCGTTTCATGTACATTGTCTGAATTTTGCATAGTGATAAAAGTATACAGGCGTCTATTTATGCTTTTTTTGTTTTGAAGTAGGTGGCACTGGATTGACAGGACATGCAAACAGGGTCTAATAAACTTGAGGATTGAGTAGCTTAGCTAGGTTATGAACCGTTATGTAAAATTTTCTTGTAAGTTTTTTATCCTTCTTTTGAAAACGGTCAGTTAGGCCAGTAATTAGCTTTAATGTATATATAGCTCAAGTTAATTTCGCAAACTTCTGTAGGCGGACAGTCAAAACAGGAAACGAACTTTTCTTAATTTATAATTACAAGCAAACATTAAAGCAGATAAACTTTCCAACCCAAACTCCTTATAGTTCTAGATAGTGCCACTTTTTTTGGTTTTGAAATCAGCCGAGAACCGTCATCTTCTTTTTTTTTTTTGTCGACGACGTCGCAGTTTTCTTGAAATCGCGCCAGTTGTTGATCCGATCATCTCGAGTCTCCTCCCACTTCTTATCCATTTCTCTTTTCCGCTTGCGTTCCTCAATTTCACTCTCTTGTCGTTCACGCTCGCGCCCTTCCTGCTGCATCTGGAGCTTCGCCAACCGCTCTCGTCGTGTCGCAGTCTCAAGCAGCACCTGCTTTGTTTTTTCTCGCCAAGCCTGTAAAAAATCCTCACTTGTCACTTCCGGGTGATTAACTGACCACCCTCGCTCGCGAAGAACTACTTTTCGTGCATCAGCAATGGAATCGTCCAACATGCCTCTCTTTTTCTCGTCCATTAGTTCTGCCTCTGCCTTCTTCAGCTTGTTAAACGCTTCAGGTGCATTTTTATTCTGCGTCTTATCCGGATGTATTAATAATGACTTCTTTCTGTATTGTGCCTTGATGTCGCCGGGAGCGGCACCGGGAAGTAAATCAAGTATGGCGTAGGAATCTAGATGAAAGCATTTCAGGATCCGTTCAATTTCACGATCTTTATTTAGAGAAGATGCTTCCCTTGACAAAAAGGCGTCAATATCGTTCGTCGCCATGGCAATCTGTAGTGTCACACCAGCCTGCTGAGCCAAGTATGGAAATAGTTCGTTACACTTCCGTTTATGGTGTAGACCGCGATTCAAACTCCACGCGCCTTAGTGCAATCATATCTGACTGAGTCCGGGTAAATTACCTGTCAAGGCACAAAGCATATTAGGGTTCTCCAGGGTTAAACTACCAGTGCGGCTTTTCACCTCCTGAAATCATTTGTGGACTTCGTGGATCAAGTCTTAGGACTATCCTATCTCTTTCCGTTTCTTACCGCAAAACGTAATTTCACAGTAAAGGAAAGATTGTGGTCATCTGACACACGTTAATGATGAACTTAGCTCAATTACAGACCCTTGCAGTTGTTTTGGCTCCGTTTTTGCTGCCGCGAATCATTTCGCGAATTCAACGGTTTCGACACAATGGTAGTCTGACCGAGACTGGCAGCAGAAAACAGATACAGTCTTTGGAAGTCAGAGACAAGCTTCTGATTATCTTATTGCTGCTTGCGGGTATAGCTTCTGTTGCACAAACTGCGATCGAATTAAATATTCAGTCTGAAAACCTGTTCACTGCCTCACGACTGAGCATACTTACCCCAACCGATGTGATTCTGAAAACGATGCAAAAATTAAAAACAAATACAGAGCATAATATGGTGTTATTGTCACACTTGACTTCAAAGCGGTCACGTGCCATTTATGCTGCTTTTGGCGAAGATGCGCTGGTAAATTGCAGTTGGTGCGAAATTGGCAGCGATGACTCCTACCGGATCTACGTTCTATCGACTCTGCTATGGCCGTTTCTGGCACAAGTCGTATTGGTCAAAGTAGCAACGTTGCTGCAACCAAAATTGAAAGCGGTACAGTTGTATGCCACCACGGCGCTTGTTATTGGAGCCGGCGTTGCGGTATGGCGACTAATTGCGTTCAGCCCAACGGCAAACATTCACCCGCGTGCGCCAGATACAGTGCATTACTTGCTGCATGATTTGTTGGTGCAGAGAAACAGTTTACTGTTTGTATTTGACATTTTGTTATTAGTTCCATGCTATTTGGTTGGGACAAACAGACTCACGCTTACAACAGACGACATTATAGATATCATGCCCCAGCAACGAGAAATAATGCAAATGTTTGGACAAGTAGAGCAGCAATTGGACGTTGTTTTCCAGAAAACAAAAAGTACAAACTTGGTTGAAGGATTGGCTCGAAAAAACATTACACTGCGGCAACAGACGGCAGAATTTTGGAACGGCATCGATGACCAAGAGCGCAGGCTGCTCAACGACACACGGATACAGAATGCGATAGACAACGCAAAGCAAAGTTCTGAGTATTCCCGCTGGACCACGGAGTCAGAAGACTTTGCCAACGTCATTATCAGCGCCGGCAAACGTAATCGAAAATTTTGAAATATATTAATATATAATTGTATGTCACAAAAGATAGAAAAGCTTACAAAAATTCCATTAATACAGTGAGCATCTCCGCCAGATCTGATGCTTCATATCTTTGCTCAGCATCTTCGTTTGCATCAGAGGAAACTTCGCCTTCTTCAAATTCAGACTTTGGCATAATTTCGTTTCGGTACGCTTCCAACGTGTTCTTCACGTCGTTCAAAGTTGCATTACCTTCTTTCAGCTGCTTTAAAATTTCGGTCTTAATGCCAAGATCATCATCCCCGTCCTCTGCAACAAGCCATGCGATAACAATATCGATCAGCTGTAGCCGATACCCGCCGTTGTCTAGTCTTTGTAAGTACCATTCTGCATCGCGAACTTCCAAGTCTGACTCCCAATCTTCAAGATCGTCCGCTTTCGTAGGCTTTGTTTTTAGAAACGCAGTTCGCTCCCCTTCAATCACAATATCTGTTCTATCCATCCGTTCGGTTGTAAAATTACGCAACTGAAGAAGCCGCGCAATTTTTTCGTAGCTTTTTTCCACAAATCTTGCCACCAGCTTGAGTTTCTGCTCAGACGATTCTGGTAAATTCCGGAATAGCGAGCCAATAATTCCCAGCAAAGCATCTAGTGAGACATGCGACACGCTTCCCTTTTCGGCTGATCTGTGATATTTTGCCTCTGCAAATCTAGATGACATAAACTGCTTAAACAGAGGAACCAGCCCGGAGTTATTGACAAAATCTATGGCTAATGGCGATGAGCCACCAGATGACAGAGCGTAATCTAAGACCTTAACAGCTCGAGCCTTGCCATGCTTTCCACCGCTCTTCACAATCATCAAAAGCAATTCAACACCTTCATTTTCCAGTAGCTTATCTTTGCCCAGATCCTCTTGAACAACAATGGAGAGGGAATCAAATACGTTTTCGAAAAACTCAACCGCTTCGACATCTTCTACCGGTGGATCAAAGTGACGATAGGAAGCTAGCGCTCTTAACAGAGCGTCTACGCCGGAAAGCTCGCCAAGATTCTTGTCGTTGTATTCTTGCCTCGCAAAATGCAATCTCGATATCCGTGACTTTTGCAAAATTATTGATAGTACTTCTGCCGCATACTGTTTGTTCTGTGAAACAGGCTTCTCTTTGACAAGAATACGCTGCAAAAGCCACGGTAGTAATGATGTATCACCTGCGCCTCCTTTCCCGCTATTGTTCACAAGCAAAATATCTGTAGTGGTTTGAAGCGCAGTGAAGTTCTCAATTACGTTCAAAATTTGAAAAACTCCAGCTCGTTCAGGTTCTTCATCTTCACCTTCTCTTATTGGTTTGTCTTCGCTACCGCGGACGCGTCTACTGTCGTCTAAGCGCGTCAAATTCACTATAAGCTCGTCTAACATTCCAGATTCCGCCGCGGCTGTGAGCAAAACTTCCAAATCTGCCTCTTCAGCTTGAACATCTTCGTCTGTGAGTTCTTCGAAAAGCTGTATTGCGCCCACAACAATATCTGTGTTTTCATGAGCAAGCAGAGACGAGATCATCTGCAGTCCTTCGTGCTCGACGAAAGCCGGGTACAACTCAGTATGTTCAGTCAAGACTGATAGCGATTTGATGGTCCTATCAAGCTCTTCTTCTGAATCTAAAAATTTGGACGGATTGTCGTAAAATTTCACCCGCTGTTGAGTATTTCGTTTGATGATGCGGTCTAGTTTGGAAATCTGTTTTCTGATCCAAACTTTGTCGTATTTCTCGTCACCAAGTTGGTCGTCGTAGTTATTTACAAAGTCAATTACATCCTTCTGTTCCTCAGACAGCCCACCTCCAAAAAACCGTCCGCCCTCTTCGTCTTCCAACGGTTCGTCAGGCAAATCTGCATTTTCTGCAACGTTATCGTCTAGATCGTCACGTACTTTTGATGGGCCCGGTAAACTACTGTCGTCAGATGTACCGGACTTGTATTTGTCCACTATAATTGTTAGTATCATTGCCATTAATTTATTTCGTAAAGCATCATACGTAAACTTGATAGATCATCAAGACGTCTTTTCTTTGTAGCAGGGCCAGCTGTAGAACTCTCACTTGATTTCTACGACAACATTAGTACACTTTTCAATTTATATGTTCATATTTTCAATACTTTGAAGAGTGAATTAATGTCAGTCATTGCCTAATAACGAGAATCAACATGTTAAGCAAAATTCGCGTTTTTAATTATTGACGTAGTTCGAATTAGAGTTTATCCGGATTCAGCCAGACCTCTTTAGTAAACCTACTGATAAACTTATGCTTATCACCTATAATCGCTTTAGGGACACGGGTGCCTTAAATTACATATTACTATTACAGATCATCCATTAAGTTCATTAAGCAGACCAAATTAGCTCGAGAAAATCGATGTGTCTGATTTGGGCGAGGGCGCGGCCTCGAAGCTACAAAAGCTTTTCGAGGTTTAGGGTGCAATTAAGGTTTATAGAAGGAATAGAGAAGTCCGACAGCAGAGCAAAACATGAAAAACCTTAAAATTTGTGTAGTGGCAGGTAGCGCATATAAATAAGGTGAGTTCGCAACGCGCTCATGCGCCGGTCCAGCCTTCGACATTTTCAATCTACACAACCATAAACCCCCATTCATTTCGTCCTCTACGGTGAGCACGTTATGAAAGGCTGATTGAATTTTTTATCAGCATTTAATACTTTACATCTAATAAAGAGAATACGGCTATGAATACTAATGAAGCATGTGCTGTCAAGTCTGGGGATGAGCCGCAGCAGCAACAGCAGCCTTTACCCGTCATTAAGACGCGTTTCCCGGTGGTATGTGTATAGTATTCTAAAGTTTGACGTTGTTAAATAACATTGTTAGGCGCGAATAAAAAAGATTATGCAAGCAGATGATGATATTGGCAAGGTTGCTCAAGCAACACCGTTGGTTGTAGCTAAAGCGCTTGAACTGTTTATGATATCTTTAGTACGGGAGTCTTGTGGTCAAGCTCGCATGCGGAGTGCAAAGCGTGTTTCTCCAGCCCATTTGAAGCAGGCGGTTTTGAGCAAAGAAGAGTTTGATTTTTTAGTGGATACGGTTAGTAAATACCCTGATCCAGTTGCTGCTACAGCAGAAAATGGTGAAGGCACTGGCTCTGGGCGAGGTCGGAAAAGAAAAAACGCACAATAGATGTGTATTGTAGTTTGTATAGTTGTGTGTTTGACAGTGGGTTTGGCGTTCGGGTTGTGTCTTAGTTTTTTGTACGATTTAGGACGAATAATTGATGAAGCGACAGCTCGCTGCATTGATAATGTAATTTTCACATACATATTCATTTGTTATACCCCATTCCGATTGATTCTGTCTTCTAGTTACGCGTTCTCCCTTCAAAGAATTTGAGAAATGTAAATTCATTGGCGATGTTGAATAGATGAGATAATATGAGAGGATACAAACCCTAATCCCCAAGTCACGTGAAATGTTTGTAGTACATTTCAGCACATAAAATATCTCGGTATGATCACACAAACTTCCTTTTCCGACCTCAAACATTCTGTAAAGCTGCGTTCTCACCAGCGAAATTCTCCATCTCCGATCCACGACTTTTTGATCTCTCCAACACATTTTTATTCATCTCGCTGTGCTCTAGTGGTTTTTGGTGCTCGCAATAGCATTTGCTGCAAAGATTAAGACAGGAGGCTCCATTGAGCTGGAAATCCACTTGAAGTTTCACGAACTTGAGCAGGTGTTAACATGAGTGGCGTTCTGTTTCCATTCTCTTCAGCACCGCTGAAGACGGTGAAAGAGGTAAGAAATAAAGAGAATTTTTTAGTTAATTTCGGATGGGTCGTTACTTTGAATTGCTGGATTAGTATCATGGAATTATGGCTAATGTTAATGTTTAGATCCAGTTTGGTATCTTGTCGCCTGAAGAGATTGTACGCGTCTCCGCTTTTTCAATACAATCTAAAAAAACTAGATGGCTAACTTTTGTTTACAGAAGGCTATGAGTGTCGCAAAAATCGAGTATCCTGAGACCATGGATGAGACTCGTATGCGGCCGCGTGTCGGTGGTCTCAATGACTCAAGATTGGGATCAATTGATCGGAACTTCAAGTGTGAAACTGTATGAATTTAATTAATGTGTTGAACTATAGAATTGTTATGCTTACAGATAATGTTTTTAGTGTGGAGAGGGCATGTCTGAATGTTGCGGTCATTTTGGCCACATCGAACTCACCAAACCCGTCTTTCATATTGGTTTGCATCCCTCACCATGATAAGCTGTTTGCATGCATTATCTGACAATTTCAGGTTTCATCAACAAAATCAAAAAGATTTGCGAATCTGTTTGTTTTCATTGTGGCAAGCTAAAACTTGATGAAGTGAGTTCCTGAAATGTATTTTTTTTTGCATCGAGTATTTACAGTTTCTTAAAGAGCCATCCGGCATTTGCTCAGGCGATCAAGATTCGTGATCCTAAGAGAAGATTTCAAGCGGTCTGGTCGCTTTGCAAGACAAAAATGGTTTGTCAAACTGATGCACCTGATGACGACGATTTTGGAGAAGCCGGTAAGGCTCCAAAAGTCTCACACGGTGGATGTGGAAACTCGCAACCTACCATTCGGAGGGACGGGCTAAAGCTTTGGGGTACATGGAAGAAAGACAAAAACGATGAAGGCGATCAGCCTGAGCGACGTCTGCTCAAGCCAGAAGAAATTCTTAACGTTTTCAAGCATATCTCTGATCAAGATCTTGATCGTCTTGGTTTGAATGCTGATTATGCTAGACCTGAATGGCTGATTATCACAGTTCTGCCAGTACCGCCACCACCTGTCAGACCTAGTATTGCTATTACTGAAGCTGCTCGAGGAGAAGATGATTTGACTTACAAGCTTGCAGATATTTTGAAAGCCAATGCTAATGTCAGGCGATGTGTTCAAGAAGGAGCTCCAGCTCACGTCAAGAACGAGTTTGAAGCGTTGCTGCAATTTCACGTTGCAACTTACATGGACAACGATATCGCCGGTCAGCCGCAAGCTTTGCAAAAGTCGGGTCGTCCTGTCAAGTCTATCAGAGCTCGGCTAAAAGGTAAGGAGGGCCGACTTCGTGGTAATCTTATGGGCAAGCGTGTTGATTTCTCCGCTCGTACTGTCATCAGTGGCGATCCTAATCTTCAGCTTGATCAAGTTGGTGTTCCACGAAGCATCGCGCGAACTTTGACATACCCTGAAATTGTGACTCCTTACAATATTCAAAAGTTAACTCAATTGGTTCGAAACGGACCTAATGAGCATCCGGGTGCTAAATATGTCATTAGAGACACTGGTGAACGTATTGATCTTAGATATCACAAACGTGCCGGTGAAATTACCCTACAGTATGGATGGCGTGTTGAACGTCATATTGTCGATGACGATCCAGTACTTTTCAATCGTCAGCCATCGCTGCATAAAATGTCTATGATGGCACATCGTGTCAAGATAATGCCCTACTCGACCTTCCGTTTGAATTTGTCTGTCACTTCGCCATATAATGCAGATTTCGATGGCGATGAAATGAATCTTCACGTGCCGCAATCTGAAGAAACTCGTGCTGAACTTACTCAGATTTGTGCTGTTCCTTTGCAGATCGTTTCTCCTCAGTCGAACAAACCCGTTATGGGAATTGTGCAAGACACACTTTGTGGTATTCGCAAAATGACTAAACGTGATAACTTTTTGACGTACGATCAAGTCATGAACGTGCTGTACTGGGTCCCTAATTGGAATGGTACCATGCCTCAGCCTGCTATCCAAAAGCCTAAGCCACTCTGGACTGGAAAGCAGATGATCAGTATGGTCATCCCTAAGGGTATCAATTTGCAACGATTTGATGACAAGAACACTGCTATTAGCGTTCGTGACAACGGCATGATGGTCGAGAACGGAGATATAATGTACGGTATTGTCGACAAGAAAACTGTTGGAGCTACCAGTGGTGGTTTGATTCACGTCATTATGCGTGAGAAAGGCTCTGTTGCAGCACGTGACTTCATTGGAGGTGTCCAGCAAGTTGTCAATTACTGGTTGTTACACAATGGTTTCTCTATCGGTATTGGTGATACTATTGCAGATGAAAAGACTATGCAAAACATTACCAATACAATTTATCAGGCTAAGAGCGAAGTGCAGCAGATCATTCTTGATGCCCAAGCAAACAGACTTCCACCCGAGCCTGGTATGACTTTGCGTGAATCATTTGAGCAGAAGGTCAGTAAGGTGCTTAACCAAGCTCGTGACACAGCTGGCAGATCAGCCGAAACCAGTTTAACCGAAGCAAACAATGTGAAGCAGATGGTTGTTGCTGGCTCCAAAGGCTCTTTCATTAACATCTCACAAATGTCTGCTTGTGTCGGTCAGCAGATGGTCGAAGGTAAGCGTGTGCCTTTTGGGTTTGCCTATCGCACCTTGCCGCACTTCACGAAAGATGATTATAGTCCAGGATCACGTGGTTTTATTGAAAATTCTTATCTACGTGGTCTTACCCCGCAAGAGTTCTTTTTCCACGCTATGGCTGGTCGTGAAGGTATCATTGATACAGCAGTCAAGACAGCTGAAACTGGTTATATTCAGCGTCGTCTAGTCAAGGCTCTTGAAGATATTAGTGTCAAGTACGATGGAACTGTGCGAAACTCATTGGGTGACGTTGTCGAGTTTGTGTACGGTGAAGACGGTCTCGATGCCACCTTTGTAGAAAAGCAGAGTGTGGACTCAATGTCGGGATCTAATGATAGGTTTCAGCAGCGGTTTAAGGTTGATCTTATGGATCCTATGTGGACTCTGAAGCCTACTTTACTAGAATGTGGTAATGATATCATTGGTGATACAGAAGTTCAGAGTGTTCTTGACGAAGAATACGAACAGTTACTAGGTGATCGTAAAGTTTTGCGAGAGTTTGTTTTCAAGAATGGTGAAGATGCATGGCCATTGCCTGTCAATATCCAGCGAATCATCCGCAATTCGCAGCAGATTTTCCATCTTAACAAGCAAAATGCGAGTGATCTTACTCCAGTGGAGGTAGTGGAGAAAGTTCGTCAACTATGCAACAGACTCATTGTGGTTCGTGGCGACAACAGTGTTGTCCAAGAAATTCAAAAGAATGCGACCATGCTGTTTCAGTGCTTGGTGCGTTCCAGACTTGCTAGTAAGAGAGTATTCGAAGAGTACCGATTGAATCGGGTTGCATTTGACTGGGTTCTTGGTCAGATCGATGCCCAGTTTGCTCGTGCAGTCGTTGCACCTGGTGAAATGGTGGGTGTGATTGCAGCTCAGTCTATTGGTGAGCCTGCGACTCAGATGACTTTGAACACTTTCCATTATGCCGGTGTCTCGTCCAAGAACGTCACTCTTGGTGTTCCACGTCTTAAAGAAATTCTCAATGTTGCTAAGAACATTAAGACGCCAAGTTTGAGTATTTACTTGTTGCCTGAGTGTGCAGAGTCTATGGACAAAGCTAAGGCTGTTCAAAGTGCTATTGAACACACGACTTTAAAAACTGTCACAGCTGCTACAGAAATTTATTACGATCCTGATCCACATTCGACTGTTATTGAGGAGGATGTTGATACAGTTGAGGCGTACTTCTCTATTCCTGATGAGCAGGTTGAGGCTACAATCGACAGACAGTCACCTTGGCTCTTACGTTTCGAACTTGATCGTGCAAAATTGCTTGATCGTCAATTAACTATGAGTCAAGTAGCTGAGAAGATCATTCAGGACTTTAAGGAAGATTTGTTTGTCATTTGGTCTGAAGATAATTCTGAGAAGCTGGTCATTCGTTGTCGTGTTTTGCGCGATGCTAAAGGCATTGATGAAGAGGTTGACGCAGAGGAGGACACTGTTTTGAAGCGCATAGAAGCGCACATGCTTGATAAGATTTCTCTCCGCGGTATTAATGGCATTTCCAGAGTTTTCATGCTGCAGTATGAGCCTAATGTCGCTGGAGCAAATGGCGAATACCATAAGCAGAAGGAGTGGGTCCTTGAAACTGACGGTGTTAATTTGGCAGCAGTTATGGCAATTGATGGTGTTGATTACACTCGTACCTACACTAACTCTTTCGATGAAGTGTTGTCAGTGTTGGGCATTGAGGCTGCTCGCACAGCCCTATACCGAGAGATTCTGAATGTCATTGCTTTTGATGGTTCGTATGTCAATTACAGACATTTGGCTTTGCTTGTGGATGTTATGACTGCTCGTGGTCATTTGATGGCAATTACCAGACATGGTATCAATCGCGCAGACACTGGTGCTCTTATGCGTTGTTCATTCGAAGAAACTGTCGAAATTTTGCTTGAAGCCGCTTCGGCGGCCGAGCTCGATGACTGTAAGGGTATTTCAGAGAACATCATGCTGGGTCAGTTGGCACCGTTAGGTACTGGTGACTTTGATCTCATGCTCGACGAAAAACTGTTCAGCAGCCTTCCTGTTGATTACACAAAGGCTGGTGTGGTTAACATCAACGGTCCCGAGGGTGTTGCGGGTGGTGCAGCTACGCCTTATGATGGCAGGTCACCGGTTTACACAGACACCGGGTACTTGGGCTCGCCTGATCCTATGGCATCTTTCTCCCCCGTGGTCAACTCCGGTTCAATTGACGATCGGGGAGGATTCACAGAATACGGCGGAGGTTTTGGAGCGAGTCCATACGGAGCAGGAGCGCAGTCTCCTGGCTACAGCCCGGGTTCACCGTTTTCTTCCTTCGGTGCTACTTCGCCAATGGTTTATGGTACCAGCCCAACCTCGCCTGGTTACTCGCCGTCGTCACCCGCTTACAGCCCCTCGTCTCCTGGTATGGCAGTTAGTCCAAACTTTGCCTCGTCTCCAAGATTTTGTGAGTTGCTTATAACTGTGAATTAGCTGATTTACTTACTCGTTACTTTAGCTCCTGCAAGTCCTGTTTACAGCCCTACTTCTCCCAGATATTCGCCGACGTCGCCGTCGTACTCGCCTACGTCTCCTTCATACTCACCAACCTCCCCGACTTATAGTCCAACGTCCCCGACATATAGTCCAACGTCACCGACATATAGTCCGACTTCACCGACTTACAGTCCAACATCTCCCACCTATAGTCCGACATCACCAACCTATAGTCCGACATCGCCAACCTATAGTCCGACATCTCCGACATATAGTCCGACGTCTCCGACATACAGTCCGACATCGCCTACTTACAGTCCTACTTCCCCTACTTTCTCCCCCACGTCGCCTACGTATAGTCCGACGTCGCCTGCATTCTCACCGTCTTCGCCGACGTATAGTCCTACGTCGCCGACATACAGCCCGACCTCGCCTAGCTTTTCACCCACTTCGCCGCGGTACTCGCCAACGTCCCCAAAGCAGGGATAAATATTGTAACGGTTTTGTTGGGTTTTCCGTTATGGATTGAGTCATATATATCGTTCTTTGTTCATTAGATTCGAAAAAAAAATTTAGTGCGTTGTAATTTTATGAAGTCATCAATAATTATTGCGGCCGGGTACTTTTATTTAAAAGCTGTTCCGTAGGCCATTCCATGATGAATGTCAAGTAGTATTCTCGGTATTCCAATTGAAATTCTGCACTATGAATTTTTGCCTTAATTTAGTATGGAGTCTTTGGTACTTCGACTCCAATAGATGATCCACGAAGCTCAAGGTTCTTACTGATCTTCTAAGTTTGTATGTTCATATTCCATGCAGCCGCAATATAATATTGTGGGTTAGGGTATATCATCAAAGAAACTGCTTCCAGGGAAAATGTCTGAAATGCTGCAATTCTGTATGTAGTAAAAGCAGCAGCAAATGGGAATTTATGTTCAACAAAGTTGCTTAAGCTGTTTCACAAGATAAGTGGTGGTGGAGCTTTTGTGTTGATCATATTGCAATTTTTGGACTTCGCGACTGTATGATTTAAATGATTGCATCACAGCTCATTGTGGATATTTAGTTAGCATGTCTGCATACAATATAACAATGCGCCCTCTGCTGCAAGCGGCTAGACTTGCAGAGGGCATTTCGTTAGATGAGTTCTCGCTTTCACTGCTACGTCTGTTCGATTTCAAGGTGCCGCCTGTGTTTGGTATGCGATGCCATAAATTCTAGTAGAGGGTTGATTTAACATTGCTAGGCCTTGCGGTATCTGGTGGTGTAGATTCAATGGCTTTGGCGTTACTCTCAAAGAAATTTGCAACTGTCTATGGCACAAAGGCTGTAGCTTTCACAGTCAATCACGCCTTACGTCCAAATAGCACGGTGGAAGCTCAGAACGTTTCGGACATAGTAAGGAATAAAATTGGTCTAGATCACGAGATATTGAATCTTGACTGGAAATATGTCGAGCAGCATGGCATTGAGCGCTCAGCTCGAACGCTACGATACGAGGCTTTGGCAAAGTCGTGCGTGCGGTACAATGTTGAACACCTACTTCTTGCTCACACATTGGATGATCAAGTTGAGACGGTATTGATGCGGTTGATGCGTGGTGCTAGGAAATCCGGATTAGCCGGGATGAGACGCATATCTTGGATTCCAGGTGGAAAAACGGTTTTTGGTGCGGAGCAGGTTAAAATACTGCGTCCGTTGTTGCTAGAGAAGAAGGTCTTTCAATTTTTAAGAGAAGGTTTGTGTTGCTATAGTTTACTGATAGCGATTAGGTGCGAACGATAGCAACTTGCTTCGAAGGTGAAATTCCTTGGTTTGAGGATATGACAAATCATGACCCTTCATACACCAAACGTAATGCGATCCGCGTTTTTTTGAGTAGCTCAGACAAGCTTCCAGTAGCTCTTCGACCCAGAAATGTGATTCTGTTTTGTGAGCGCTTGTCGGAGCGGCGGCGACAGGATGACGTTGCATCGCTTAATCTGTTGAAGAAGGAAGTGGCAGCAACCCGAATTAAGTTGTCGACTAGTAAGCTGTTGTTGACATGGACCCTTAACCCGATCGTGTATGAAAATATGCCCTTGAGCGTGCTTGTTTCGTTTTTGCGGCGACTGGTGGTGACTATCAGTCCTAGCACGATCCCTGATGTGTCAACACGGCAATACGAGGAAATTTTAAAGCGATTGCTACTTCCGGTCAAAGGCAACTTTACTTTTATGGGTGTACTTTGGACGCATTCTAGCAGAAAAATTACAATTAGAGAGACAGCAGTGGCAGGGCCAGTGGAGAAGAGAAAAATTCGAAGCTGGACTACAGGCAAGATTATAGAGTCTTTATCCGAATCTCAGTTTTCGGAACCAATTGTATTGACCAAATTGATTCATACTTGGAAGTTGAGTCGCGAGTCGATGGGTAATGACAAGTACTCCACGGCACTTGTCACAGTGCCCGCAGTTGGTTGGTCTGAATGGGTCCTTTGGGATAATCGGCTATGGATCCGGTGCGCAAAAGCCTACGCGAGCGACGATACGAGTTCGAAAACAATTGTAATTCGGCCGTTCACAGAAAATGACAGGATATATATACATAAACTCGGAAACGATGTACGACACAGTTTCGATCGGACCATGAAGCCAGCTAAAGGCGTTGATATCACAACATTGCCGGTAATTCACGATCCAGAATTATGTAGAATACTGAGTATTCCAACGCTTGATTTTTTGCTTGAGTCTGAGAAGCAGCTTAAGTATGAAGTTAAAATGCGAGATCATGATTTCGTGACGGACAAACGATAATGTAATGATTGCATATTGAAAGACACATAGATATGCTTGTACATACTTCCATGAAATTATCATACAAATTCCGTATATAATCATTATAATTGTATTATGTTACTCAAAATTTGTTAGTAATTAATTTATTTAAATTCATGAATTTGTTCGACGCGAAACTGATACCTCTAGGTAAATGAACATCTTAAGGTTTAAATGATCCTTATTCGGTTTAGTGCACTGGAAGACACAAGGAAGTAGATCAGCAGTTTGACAACAGCAGGTTTACTCAGCGCTCACAGCCCGTAATTTGCAAGCAAGTTAGTATAAGCAGTCTGCTTAAAACGATGCGGGTGTTACAATTGAGTTTAAGGCCAGTTGTAGTTGCCCAGCGTAGCGGATTTCAGCAGAGTATCAGATTGTGCTCTTCACATGCGGATCAGGCACATCCAAAAGAGCCATCGGCGGACGAAGAGAGAGAGTCTTTGGATCACAGACACATTGGCACACAACAGCAGTTGTATATGATTAATGCGCTGACACCGGGATCAGTGTTTTTTTTGCCGCATGGGACAAGAATATATAATCGTTTGCTTTCTTTCATGAGGGCACAGCTTTCAGTCTTTGGCTTCGATGAAGTCGTGAGTCCAATCATATACAAAAAAAGTTTATGGGAGACAAGTGGGCATTGGGATAAATACAAGGATGACATGTTTGGGGTTTTGGGTCGAAACGAGGAGACAAAAGAAGAGTTTGGATTGAAACCAATGAACTGCCCCGGCCATTGCTTGATTTTCAAAGCCACCGAAAAATCATATCGAGAGTTACCGGTTAGGTATTCGGACTTTTCACCTCTTCATAGGTAAGCAAGTAATATCATTCGCTCTACTGCTAGGCTTACTTGCCATTAGAAACGAGGCATCTGGTGCTTTGTCTGGTCTTACTCGAGTCAGACGATTTCACCAAGACGACGGGCATATATTTTGCCGATCCGACCAGGTCCAAGAAGAGATTAAGGCGTCTTTGCAATTAATGGGGAACGTGTATCAAGTGTTTAAATTGTCGTCGTACAAATTTCTTCTCTCAACTCGACCGGACCAGTACATTGGCTCTCTTGAAGAGTGGAACAGGGCCGAGGCGGATCTAAAAACTGCTCTTGAAGAGTCCAATCACGAATTTCAAATCAACGAAAAAGATGGAGCATTCTATGGGCCAAAAATTGACGTTTTACTCAAAGACAGCAATGGTAAAGAGCACCAAGCTGCTACGATCCAACTGGATTTTCAGCTTCCACAAAGATTTGAACTTTCATACAGAGGACCGGATGATACACTAAACCACAGACCGGTTATGATTCATCGGGCAGTGTTTGGCTCATTAGAAAGATTTT